>NW_024879382.1:62574-63273 GCF_018340385.1 Cyprinus carpio | reverse complement strand
ATAAAATAATGGCATTTTTTAAAGGTGCTATATGTAAGTTTTTGACACTACTAAAGCATAAAAAATACCATCATATGTTTGCATATATTTAAGAAACATAATTAGTAAATTTAACCAAAGTTAAGATACAGTACTTGTTTATCTGAAAAACAATGCTACAGTCAGTTATTCTCCTTTGAAAATGTGCATTCCGGGCTGGAATGTCGGTCTCTGTTTTGGTTTGTGAAACCCGTCCACTTCCAGTTTACCCAATTGTATTTCAGCATCCCGAGCAAAAATGCTTTACATTTCTTGAAATAATAACTTCTAAAAATTAAACATTGACTGTCAGTCTTTATTCACCTGTTCCTCATGGTTTCTCATTAAAATTAATTAAAGTAAATGGTTTAAACTACATTGCTAATGTCATGGAATAGCACATTGTAATGCAGTGCTACAATGTGCACCATCTGCGCAACTGAAATTTAAAACTGGTAAGTGTCTTCTGCTAGTTAGCATAGGATAAAAAAACAAACAAACAAACAAACAAACAAACAAACAAACAAAACTATCTAAACTGATAAATAACATATTGGAGATTAAAATAAAAGCAGATTTGCCTCATTTTAAATGAATACTAAAAACTGAGATGAAAAATTAACTGTAGTCAGAAATTTACTTTTATTATGGTAAAATAAACGTTCAGCAATATATATATAT
>NW_024879382.1:61438-61584 GCF_018340385.1 Cyprinus carpio | reverse complement strand
CTTAAAGAGTCCATAATCAAAAATACATTAACCTTATATATTAATCAGTTCACACAGATGAGTGATGAAATGTACTTAAAGAGTCACACAATCCCATCCAGTCAACTGTGATACAGATCATGTGATACATATAAGACATTTGATCC
>NW_024879382.1:60989-61120 GCF_018340385.1 Cyprinus carpio | reverse complement strand
CTAATGAGATCATCTGTACAAATTAAAATACTGCAATAAAAATTTCATTCTGCAAGAATTAAGAAACAGTTACAGAGGCAAAGGTCCTGCTCATGAGACTGCATTAGCATGTGTAGTTCTCAGAGACTCTA
>NW_024879382.1:60595-60737 GCF_018340385.1 Cyprinus carpio | reverse complement strand
GTTTTTTAAAAATTGTAGATTAAAAATGTTCCAGTCACACTTTGCTAACATGCTATAATTATAATAGCTGTATCAAATAAAATAAATATAAAAACATTGGAAAGAATAATCATAGAGTTACAGGAATCATAAAGTCCTGTAA
>NW_024879382.1:55712-59710 GCF_018340385.1 Cyprinus carpio | reverse complement strand
GACAGCATTTTTAAGCAGCCTTTACAATAACCTTAATAAAAACTTTTAACTTAAAAAAAAAAATATGTAGGCCTATCTCTAATAAATAAATTATTTATTTATTTATTTATTTATTTTGTGTTGTTCTTTTTATTTAAACGAAATTGTTTCTTAATGTGAAAATGTGTTACAAAGTTATGTGTCAAGGACTTGATATTGAATTTGTACACACACAAAAAAAAAAAATCTAGGCCTATGAAAAAAATAAAAATCAATAAAAGGAAAAAGGAAAAAGGACCATTGCGTACTTTTACAGCTAAAAAGATTTAATATGTGTTTTGTCACCAGCAATACAGTATGTTGCTCGTTTTGTTACAGTGTTGTCTCGATTTGTTTTTCAAGTTTCAGTGAGTTTCTTCTGTTGTCCTGTGAAAAAATAATAATAATAATTAATCAGAAAATATCGTGCTGATGCACGAAAGATGCCTCCAATTGAAATGCATTAGTTTAAAAAACGTGCTGCAATCACGAAAATAACGAAATAAACGTGTGCCTGCCACGAATAAATAGATTAAATTACGTGACCAAATCACGAACTGCCGTGAGACTGGGTTCTGATTCCCCTTCGATCTCTGGTGTCTCGAGTGTGCCGGGCAAGTTCGCTGAACATATAGCATTAGTTCCCCAGGATTGTGTGGCATTGACCTTTCGTCTCCGAACATACTCACCTGAACCTCACTGCTCACAGAGTGATTGTCACAGAATCCGCACCTGATCACCTGCTATTCACCTTGCACTAGTGTTGTGAAAAACTTGGTGTTGAATTCACTTACCTCTGCCTCATGTGCCTATCATGACATTAGGAGATCTGCTGAAGAAAATGTTTGACGTTTATTTTCTCCTTTTTTTTTTTTTTCTCATGGAATCTGGCTGGTAAATATGGCTTCAGTTCTCTTTATATTTACATTTACAAGCATTTTAATTTGATACATTATCAAATTAAAATGCTTGTAATTAAAAAAAACAGTATACGTTTTTAGTTTTCTTTTTTATACATTTTACAGTGCAAATCATTCTGCTTTACAAAGATAATGTCATGCAAACCTACTGTAATGAATCAGACAATTAAATGTTATTTCTGTTCTATTAGGCTAATGTCAGGTGATTGTAGATTCCTGCTCATTGAGAAAATGATTTCTACACCTGCAGATTTTGGGATAAAACTTGTTACTTAAGTTTACTTCACTATTACAATTAAATCCTAATGTAATCATGACAAACTATATAACATTAGAAAGGTCTAAGACTCCTAAACAGATATTTTACCACTGTTTTGTTACAAATTTTGTATTAACAGTAATAGATTAATTTATGACAAGAGTGAACCAAGAGTCTATGACAAATCAACATCATAACAGGAGTTCTGACCTTTGTCACAAAGTCTTTATTTCGTCGCCTTTTTCCCTATCTCATGTTTTAGTAATCAATCATCATCAGTTATATACCATTTAAAAGCTTAAAATCTCATAATTCATCCTGTGAAAACCATTTTGAAATTGGACATTGCGTTATCAAATGGTACTTCAAAATCTTTTAGCGGTCTTCTCCCCTTAAGTGGGGAGTTATATTACAAAATGTATTACGATCTTTTGGAATCAAAACTTTTTATAGTCTTGACAAAATGCATATCGTTTGAAAGGACTGAGTCTCAAGATTCCATATTTTGATAATACTAGAACACTAGTATTTTCAGCAGCTAAAAAATGGTTTGGAGTCAGTTATTTATATCTTTTGCCATATGTGTCAGTAGGAAATATCAGTTTACATTTCCAAACATTCATTTTGCCATTAAATATAATTATTATAAGATTTTTGTCTGACAGCAGCCAGTGCTGCACACAGAGATCTGATCTCATCATAATCAGTCTTTCTGGAGTAACATGAATAAACTGAGACTCAATTCAGAAGAATTGTGAAAAGTCTCTAAGATGCTTCAAGAAACCTACCTGCAAAGCTCCCTTTAAAACTATGCGCAAGTGCACCGAGGACAAAAGCTGGTTTAAACGCAAAGGATGGTCACACCAAATGTTGATTTAATTTAGTTAATTGAAGTTAATTGATAAGGAAAATCTATTTATGACATTATTTTTGACAGCATCCTCATTTTACAGCATTTTTACACAAGTGCCTAAAACTTTTCACAGTACCTTGAAGCATAGAGACGCAGAGACGCTCTTGAAGACGTTGTCATAGTTCTTCTGGACTGAGTCTGTCTCAGTCTGTTCAGTTTCTTCATGTCACTCCAGACAGAGTGATGATGATCAGATCAGATCTCTGTGTGCAGCACTGGCTGTTGTCAGACAAACACCTCACTGAATTATTACAATTAATGGCTAAATGAATGTTTGGAAATGTAAACTCACCCACTACAGCAAAACATAGAAATAACTGACTTAAAACCATTTTTTTCAGCTGCTGAAAATACTAGTGTTCAAATCATTTTGGCCAGCACTGTATATAATGTTATTATAAAAATGGTATAATATGAACTTTTATACAAATTAACCTTAACAAAAGGATTTCCTGTATAATTTAGAGAAATTTAGAAAAAAATAACATAATCACAAGCTTGTTAATTATTCCTGATAATTCTCACTCCAGGCTGAACTCAAAAGCTGGCAGCCCTGTTTGAAGTAAGCTGAAGTTTTAGGTTCCCTGAACAACATCTACAAAATTCACTGTAGCCTATAAGTTAATGTTAGAACTTTTGCTCCAAGCACTGTTTAATGAGATGATAGAAGTAAGAGAAATAAGTTCCAATAGACTTTGAAGTTATGGTATGTTTAACGTGGGGTTAATGTGGGGTGATGTGAAGTAATCAGTAATCGTTGAGTAGCACATTCTCAGGTTTGTAGGATCACAGAGCTTGCTTCTCCACTGTGAATAAATCACCATCCAAATCCATGAATTTTAGCACAAATAGGGCTAAAATTAAATTTTCAGCCTGATCTGTCTCAGTGGGCTAATAATGTGTGTCAATGTCAAATGTATTGAGCTGGCAATTGGCATAAAATCAAAGTAGGCTGGGTTTACTGTTCAAAGAAGCAGAGCACGAATTCCAACTTAACCTTGAAAAAGAGCAAGATGGAAGTTGCACATCATTTGATTAGTCAACTGTTACGATAGAAATGTTAAATGACCGACATCTATATTCAGTGATGCAAACTATTGGAATTTTTTCTCAATTATGGCCATTTTGAGAGAGAGTGTGCCCCTCTCTACAAACAATGAAGCTGTGAGTTTAGTTATAGATAAGTTCACTTCAAGAATAAAAATTTCCAGATAATTTACTCACCCTCATGTCATCCAAGATTTTTTTTAAGTCTTTCTTTCTTAGTCGCAAAGAAATGAAGTTTTCTGAGGAAAACATTCCAGGATTTTATATTTATGTACTTTTTAACCTCAAATGCTCATCTTGTCTAGCTCTGCCATGTACATGCATCCTCTGTTTGAAACAGTTTGGATAGGTTGAAAAACTCTCATCTCATTTTCTCTTCCAACTTTAAAATCGTCCTATGTTGTTGTTTGTCCAAAATATTCCTTTTTCTTTTTTTTTGTAAAGAGCGTTTGACTTTATTTGCACTTTCACTTGTAAACACTGGGGCAGTACTTCACCGACCGTGTCGGATGATTTTGAAGTTGGAGGATACACACACACACACACACACACACACACACACACACACACACACACACACACACACACACACACACACACACATACTAGAGAGTGGGGTGATTTGAGCCTGTGGGGAAGTTGAGTCACCCCTTGTTTCTAAGCAACCTTGGACAAACTGGTGATGTGACCACAAATATATGAAGAGATTTCCATTTTACTCTCTCTGTGATGGACAGAGGCCCATGGAATAATTCATAACTACATTGAAGTTAAAAAACAGTTGTTGTTGTTTTTTCTTTGCTGTTCAAAGTTTTTTTTTTTTTTTTTTTTTTTTTTTTTT
>NW_024879382.1:54373-55690 GCF_018340385.1 Cyprinus carpio | reverse complement strand
AATTACAGGCAAATTAAAAAAATCACATGTGTTTTTGCTTTAGGAAGTTATAATATGAGCTTATACTGCTAGCATGATGTTATCTCTAAACTGCTGGATCATACAAGTTTGATGAAATGGTAGGAGTGGGGTAAGTTGAGCCAAAAGTCCTGGGGTGGCTCACCCCTACTTCTGATTATAAAGTATTATTTTACTGTAATGCTACATTATGTTTCATTAAATTTAGACTAAACATTTTTTTAATTATATTGACAATATTATTTTGACCAAAATTGACCATTGAAGTTTTTCTCTGCAACATTTATAAGTGGCATGTTGAGTTCTGTCAGCCCAGTTCTGTGAGGTCAACTGTGGTACATTTTATTTATTAATCTTATTACAATTTATTTTTTGATGATTACACATTTTTTAGTCAGCTAGTTAGTTAGTTAGTTAGTTAGTTAATTCTTCAATTTGAAGTTTTTGTTCTGAAATATTTTCATAATTTAAATCAAAGTTGTGAACTGTATCTGTAAATAAAACTTCTAAGATGTCATCCATCCTTCCATTCCATTATCTGAATTCCTCAAGCATGTGACGGAAATGTTAAACCTCTTGTCATACTGTGATGCCGTCTCCCGGCGCGACGAGACAAAACCAATAAAACCCATTACAAATGAAGCATTTGTTGCATCCAGTGGGGATATAATTACTAATTATAATGATTTATACTGTGTTTTATAGAGTCTTTTTAGAACGAGACGTTTTAGGGGGGTGTGGTTGACTCTTACTTTAATAAAGAATATCTCTTTGGATTTGAGACTTTAGTTTTTGCAACTTTACAGATCTTCTTTATTCACCAAGAGCTTGTAACACTATGGGGGAAGGAAAATGAAATTGCATATCACCTTTAAAGGTTTTTGTTGTTGTTGTTGTTGTTAAAAAGCATAACTCGTCATGTTAATTCATTATTTAGAGTAAAAAATAAAATAAAATAAAAAACCTTGGTCTTTAGCGAGTATTTTTTAACAAAATGTCATAGTTGTCATCAAAATTTTATTTAGGCCTACATTTTGCAGTATCCACAAAATGTTCATTATTTTACCAAAGCAAAATTATCATACAAAATGTGTTATTATTAATATTTTTTTAATTGTTATTTAGTAGGGCCTAATGACCTGAATAAGATATGTCACATAAAATACATTTATACATAGTCCACAAGAGAGAGAAAAAAAAGAACACCTTCAAAAGTACACATTGATTCTTAATACTCTGTTGTTACCTGGATGATACACGGCCGTTTTTTTTTTTTTTTTTTTTTTTTTTTANNNNACT
>NW_024879382.1:52904-54349 GCF_018340385.1 Cyprinus carpio | reverse complement strand
CAAAACACCCGAAGCTGGCCCCCTTCTGAAGATGTGAAAAAACTGGTCACCTGTTTAAAACATTCTGGGCTGCATGTGAATGAACCTATGCCCCCATTAACATGGTGCACAAGTAGTAATATCACACACCTTCCATCACTTTGATGATTTATGACCCTGATTTATGGCCTGAATTATAATCCCTTTCAGCGTTGATTGACAGGTTGTCATATGTCAAATGTGTACCTGGTCAGGTTTATGAGCTAATTTATTGCTACATGTCCCCTCTGTCACCCTGACTGCCATGAAACCGGAGTCCTGTCACCCAGGACTCAGCTGCTCCAGCTACTGCACCGGTACTACCGTAAGTGTTGTAAGAAACGTCAAGTTGTGATACCCCAGCTCCATGCGGAATTTATCCAAACAACCGTAGGTTTGTGGGAGGGTCTCCAGAGGTGCAGTGTTGTCATCAGGCATTGCAGGCAGGGTTTCGGAGGTGTTGCTGTAGCAGCAGGCTGACGTGGATTCTTGAGACATGGTGGAAATGAATGTAGAAAGTGTTCCGATCTGCAGACTTTTTTAATGGCTGTAATATGTGGGTGGAGATAAGAGGGGGTCTGTTGTCTTGGGAATGCCCTGTTCAGGGTGGAACAATTTCATCTTTACAGAGCTGCCTGTAACAATGATACATATCACACCATCTGAACATCTTATCAATACATGTAAAAACATCATCAATTATCAGAGGTGGAATGTAACGAATTACAGTACATTTACTCGCGTTACTGTAATTGAGTAGCTTTTTGTGTACTTCTACTTTTTAAAGTAATTTTTAAAATCTGTAATTTTACTTTTACTTAAGTATATTTTGTTTGAAGTATTGTACTTCGCTACATTTTAAAATACATTAATTACTGAGTAAAAAAAAAAAAAAATCGCTCCCTGGAAAATACTGCAGTAAATAATGTGCAGGAGAGCAAACTGGCGCTAAAATCACAAGAAAGATGCAGACGGACAAAACAGGCGTTAGTGGCGCAGACACCGCTGAAAACTAAACCCCGTCATATTCTGAATTTGAACTCGAAGGAAATGAAGTGAACCCCTGGCCATTTATGCTCTATTATCCAGTGTAAGCTGTGCTTACCTAGGGACACCAAACTAGCAGCTTAAAAAATCTTGACAAGACATCAACCCTTCACAAGCATGTAGAGGTGAGCTAAATAACTGCATCGCTGCATTGGTGGTTAAAATGAAGCTTTGACATTTTAGCAAGAGGTATTGCACAAATTAGCCAAAAAGACAGTGGTGCGGAGTGTGCGATATATATCGTCTGTGATAATATCATAATTGTTGTTTTAATGATGTGCGCGCACATTTATAGTGCGTTCTTTCACTGTGTGATCCAGTCTGCTAAAATGCATTTAGAATGAGAGAAAAATTGAAGATATAGGGGCAGAAAATTTACA
>NW_024879382.1:49999-52817 GCF_018340385.1 Cyprinus carpio | reverse complement strand
CCTGTTTTTTCTCTATTTCTACAACAAAAAATAATTCCAAACACAGCCACCAAAGCACAGTTTTGCGTTTCTGAGCAACATGACATTGTTTCGTTCCTGAATGAATCAACCGTTTAAATGATTCGGTTCATGAAACTGATTTTAGACAGGCTTCTGAGGCAGAGTAATGGTTTAATGATCTACAGCAAAATAAAGAGAGCTTTGGTGATAACTATGTGGATATTTAGTTACTGCAATATTAATTTCTCACTAGAAATGACATAAAAAGTGGAAAATGTTGATCAAAAACATACATTTACACAAACTGACCACCGACCGCAACTTTCAGACGCCATCTTTATTTTTTGGCTTAACTGTCACAGAATGGAATGCACAGGATTGTGGGATATCAAAGGCAGCGAAGGATACGTACATCTGTGCTGCCTTCAAAAATCGGCCAGGAGACAGGAACTGAAACTAACATTGAATTCGGACGTGCCTTGATGCCTTCCTAAATGTGTCCTCTGAAGGAAGCATTTTTCAGTTTTGGCTACAGCTGTAGTTTTCAAATAAGCCTAAATGATTAGATTAGCTGGATCAGGTGTGTTTAATTAGGGTTATATCTAAACTGTGCAGGACTGTGGCCCTCCAGGAACTGAGTTTTACACCCTTGGCCTGTCCCACTAATGCCTCCCTCCCACTGTTAAAATGTAACTAAGTAATTTTTACTCTGAGTAAATTTTAAATGAGCTACTTTTTACTTTTACTTGAGTAGATTTTTAGACTGCTACTTTTACTTGTACTTAAGTGAAATTTCATTAATGTAATGGTACTTTTACTTGAGTAGAATATTTTTGTACTCTTTCCACCTCTGTCAATTATATGAACATCTTTCCACTGAAACAAAAACTTCATGTCGTAGTGCATGTAGTGTTCAGCTTCAGGAATAGGCCACAAACGCTCATGGATCTTTGTCTTGTCGTTGCAGCAGAAAATGTAAACACAGTCGTCTGGTAACTTTTTACTGTGATCCGCAACCACATGGAATCTTGTGTTAGGAACTATGCCATCCCACTCTGCAATGTACAATGGTTCGTCACTGCAGTCGTTCAAATCTCTCCAAACGTAGTTGCAGAATAACCACCCCAGGCCTCGGGACCCGCTGCTCTGCACATTTTGAATGTTTCTGAATCTGACACACTAACTATCACATAGCAGTGGTTCTCAACTCCAGGCCTCGGGACCCGCTGCTCTGCACATTTTGAATGTTTCTGAATCTGACACACTCAGTTCAGTTCATGGATCTCTCTCCTAATGAGCTGATGATCTGAATCAGGTGCGATAAATAAGGGAGACAAACAAAATGTGCAGAGCAGTGGGTCCCGAGGACTGGAGTTGAGAACCACTGGCATAGAGCTTCACAGTACGCATCACTTTGTCAAACACATATCTCCCGACATGATCACCAGACATTGAGAAATCACGAGTCATCATGTTCAACTCTTCATGAAGAAACTTTGTGAATCTAACGCTTTGCTTTTTCCTTGGTGCAAAAGTCAGTTCCTTTCTCATTTCAGATAAGATGTCTTCTGTGTTTAAATGATTATTTTCTAACCCTGATTTAAAACATAATTTCAGGATGTAAGTAGGATCTTTAGGTGTGAGCAACTGGTCAGGAAGGAACTCCATAAAACCCCATGGCTCAGGTTAGAGATAAAACCGTTATAAATCCAGTCATAAATACATCAAAAGTCAAATCTGACATCTGTTTGATCTTTTGATTTACACACACCTCCGTCATGTCAATCAGGGGTTACAGGACCCCGGTGTCATGGCAGTCAGGGCGACAGAGGGGACATATAGCCATAAAACAGCTCATAAATCTGACCAGGTACACATTTGACATATGACAACCTGTCAATCAACGCTGACAGGGATTATAATTCAGGCCATAAATCAGGGTCATAAATCATCGAAGTGAGGGAACATGTATGATATTACTACTTGTGCAAACTACAGATATAAAAAAAGCGAACACACTTTGGAAAAGTCATGTGTTATGAGAGTAATCCACCATTTTAGATTCTAGGATTTCCTCATTCAGATAGATACACTTGGTCTTGGATACCCAGAATATATGCCCGGATACTTTTCAAATATTACTACCGAATGAACAGACTTTACTTGAAAAAGACTTGGATATTAATTAATAAGTAATTAATTAATTAATAAGTTAATATTGACATTTCCATCAGTGTTTAAAGGCCTAAAATATCATTGAGTATCAGTTAAAACTTCATGTGTTTTCATATTCAGTCATATTCAGTCATTAAATCGGATTTTGTTTTATTATTAAACACCCAGGGAGCTATTAAATCGGATTTTGTTTAATTATTCAGAGAATGAAAGTGCAGCATAATACTAATAATAATACTAATCCTAATCCTAATAATAATAATAATAATTATAATAACAATGGCTCCGTGTCAATTGAAATATGAAGATTTAAATTATATTTATAACATTTTGTTTTTATTGTTCTATAGTTTAAAATTACCATCTAGGCATTTATTACATAGTGCTGCCATGAAAAGACTTTTAAATGCACTTCATCTTTCTGAGCACACGATGGCAGTAGATGTTAGTAAGTGGGATATGATCCCTGTCTTGCATTATAATTGTGCAATAAAATTATTAAAAACAAAAAACAGTAAAGATGTTTACAATTAATAAACATTGTTATTTTAAATCATTTTAATTCACATATCTATTTTCTATTTCATATTTCTAATTTGTTCTAAACTTTTGGTTCATCAAAAAAAAAAAAAAAACAATTTTA
>NW_024879382.1:45011-49972 GCF_018340385.1 Cyprinus carpio | reverse complement strand
GGAAAAAGGACGACGAAGAGGGTAATTTTGCGGAAAAGCAAACAATACAAGATAAATATGTCAACATGATTGTCAATCATTATAAAATTGACCAAAGAAGCAAAGTGAATAACATATTTCCACATATCAGCTCCTAAAGGACTGAAATATCAGAGTGAGAAGTGATTTTCATATTCAGTCACAAGAGAGAGATACAGCAGCTTCATCAGGAGAGAGAAAGAGAAAGTGACCGAGGATGAGCTCTGAATTTATCCCATTCACACACACACACACACACACACACACACACACACACACACACACACACACTCACACTCACACATACACACACAAACACAAACACACACATAATCATATACAAACACAGGGAGTCTTGCTCAAAGGTCTCACCTCAGCACTGTACATTCACTCCTCTCACCTTCAATCCCTGGTAACAAATAACGTATATTATACTGAAACATTTTCAGTTTCATATGTTGCTTGAAAATATATTTCTTTCATCAAACTACACATATTTGTTTGGATGGCCTTCAAAGAAGAAGAAGCCCTGTGTCTCCAGATAGTGTAATAACAACATCCACCAGCAGAGGAGATCATGGACCGGAAGAGAAGAGAGAAAACAACACACACCATGAGACATGATGATACAAGTACTGTCCTTCAGATATTACATATCATCTCAAAACAGAGGATTTAATAACCTTCACTATGAGTTCAGTGAGGAAACTGAGCTGCTATATAACAAGTCTGTTGATATTTCCTCATCACACACAGATCACTGAATAATACACTGAGATTTTCACAGGAGCTTCTAGTGATGATGATCAGATCAAATCTTGATTAAAATAAAAAAAACAGGATCAGGTGGTGATCACAGAACTCATAAAATAATCTAGGAAAATGTATTTTTAACAGATCACAGAAATATTTAAATAGTTTTGTTCTCACATACCGGTTTTCAAGGCCTTGGACACTAAAATAATCTTGTTTTGTCTCTAGTTGGTGCTCAAGCAGGGTCTTTAGGAGAGATGTACTGTCTGTACTGTCACACAGTGACATCAAACATCAATTGTAAATGGTTCAAAATTGATATAATATTGTTCAAAAGAGTAATACTGCAGAAGTGAGTCATATTGAGTCATCAACACAGATGATCCTGATCCTGTAAAACATATCATCATCATCCACAACAATATACCATTCTGTGTTTACTGTTGTGTACTGTTCTGTCAAATTGTCAAATTATGTCACTGTTAAAAATGTGATATATCAGCCTGATTTGATTATGTTATTTAGAGCAGATCTAAATGCTATTGTTTAGTAATAATAACTAAATTTTAAATGTACTGGTGAGTTTCTTCTCTGGTTTTACACTCCGTCTCTCTCACACACGTTCACATGCGTAAAAGTAAAAGTATCAGGATCTTTTTGGCTCCTGGGAGCTTCAGTTTCTTAAAGTTTACCAGTATTTGTTTTAGCAGTAGCTGATTAAATCTTTTCCTGTGGTGATTCAGTGACTGATGAAGCTGATGTCTGTGGTTTATTCGGTCTGTGGAGTTTGATGATGGGGAAAACTGGATCAAACAATAATTATAACATCTGAACACAGCAGAGATACTTGATCAGACCAAACATCTGTAGATCGTGGGCTTCAGCAGACATGTATGCAAATTGTGCTAAAATAGTCGTGATGAGAGATAAAGATCAACCAAGAGCAGAGTGGAAAATAAACTGAAGAAATGACTGAAGTTCACACGTTTATTTTTGCGACCGTGTGACTGTGGTCAGTTGTTTTTCTTCTCAGCTTCTGTCACACTCATTTTTTATTTTTTTTTTCACTCGTGGTCAGCATCTTCCTAGAACTGATTAACAGTGTTTTCAGCAGAAACACCCGCAGACATGATGAGAACAATGTTTGTCACATTTTAAAATACATTTTTAAGGTTTGAATGTGTATTCACTACAAGTTTTCTCTCTCTTGGTCATCCTTTTCATGTGTTAATTGTATTTAAGTGATTCTTATTTATCTATTTATGTAGCAGTATATTTGATCAGTCGCAATAAAAGGCCTAGTAGTGTCTGTTGTATTTTCTTGTTAAAAGAGTGTGCTAAATGAATAATTATAAGTGTAATAGAATGAAGACCAGTAGAATATTGTATTTTGGGATGCAGTATATTTGATCAATCATGAGGTGAATGCAAGAATGTGCAAGTAATATTCAGTCTTCAAGACTACAGCTGATGTGAGATATGTCACTTTAAAAAAAAGTAAAACCAAATCATTGAGTAACAGAAGGCCAGAGCTGAGTGAGCATGTTGTGTTGGGTCTGTGTTTGCAAACCTTAATTCTTTCCCAGATCACAATAATGAGGCTGAAGAATAAATAGCTACACGTTTATTTGAAAACAATAAAAATAATATTAATTATAATAACAACAATAATGTAACTTGCTTCTGTATTTGCACAAAATTTATGTTTTGTTTATGTAAAGCATTCAGATTCAGATCTCTTGCTGAAATCATTTCTTGTGGTGATTCAGCGACTGATGCGGCTGATGTCACTGGTTTAGTTGCTCTGTTGAGTTTCTTTGTGGTTTGTGGAGAGCAGAAAACCATTGGACCAAAAAAAAAAAACCAAAAACCAAAACCAAACAAATAGGCTTCTGCAAGCTGCAGGATTACCGGAGATGCCAGATCAAGCTGGCATGAAATATAAACTGAAGAAATTACCAATGTTCACACATTTTTAAAATCCAGATTTGGGAGTGGCCAGGAATGGATCTTATTGCAGATTACTGTGTTTATATGTATACAACAAAATCTAATCTTGTGCTAGATGTGTGAGCAAAAAAAGGGATTTTTTTTTTTTTATCATTATTTTTGGCCACTGTAAATGCAGCTACAGTTTTCCCTCATATAATCTGTTGCTCTGTTTCTGCAGTTAATTCAGCTCAAACTGCTTAATATACAATTTGAAAACTTGTATTTGTGAATGTGAGAACATAAGTAGCACACTGAAAAATAAAGGGAAGAATATAAAGTGGAGAAATCAAGAACAGAATTGAGACAGCTGTAAGTCAAAAAACAACCGGCAGGAAGGAAATTGAAAACAAAAAAGACTAAAGCAAACTACAAATATGGATAATACCATTAGCATATAATTAGCACTTTTTAGCAAGATGGTAATATGTTTTGGCATTACTGCAAATACAGATAACATAATAATAATAATGATAATAATTTAATAATTGCTACATAGGGCTTTTCAAAGTGCTTTTACATGGGGTCTCTCAACCACCACCATGTGTCCCACCAACATCATTAGCATGATGTAAGCATACATAGCATGTTTTATCACTTGCTTAGCAATGCTAACATGATATAATATATTGTTAGCATATTTTGCATGCTAGCATATTTTTACATATTTTAATCATGTTTTAACCATGCCTCTCTCGGCAGTACTTAGCTAATCACTATTAGCATGTAGCTATTCCCTTGCTAGTATGCAGTAGTATGTTTGGAAGGCATATATTTGCTAGCATGAGTCAAAAAAAAACAACTTCCATGTCTATAAGGATGTCTCTGATGATGCAAGATATAGGTTTTTGTTAAAATGGATGCTAGGGTACTCTGTTTGGTTGCTAATTGTGGGTCTTACAGCCGCCAGTGATGATCCTTCAGAAGGCTGCTTGCCAGCATGAATGATATAAATCAACTTGCATGCCCGCTATGATACTAAGATTTGAATATACCATATGGCTTTTAGGATTTGGGTTGCTAGGGCGTGGTCAGGAAGTAGTGAACGCTGATTCATGATTTCACATTTGCTTCTCCCTGAGTCAAACAAGCCCACCCCAATGTCTCTACGAAGCTTCATGATCCAAATAAATCCATAAGGGCCTTTTGTACTGCCAGTCTATGTGGACCAGGTGCTAAGGTTAACCTAAATGGTTGCTAGAGCATGGCTTGATAGATTCACAGTGATCCCGAGAGTCTGATTGGTTGTCTGAGTAAAATTAGCCCACCCCTATGTCTTTCTTATGACGACTATGATCCAGGGTTATGTTCGTACCCAATATTCCTATATAGAGATTCCCACAGTAGGAAAAACGTGTATTCAGATGCTCTGTTACATTGGCCATCCCTCACCATAGTATGTCTATGCAGGGAACAAGCAAATCTAGCCTCTCACGCTCCAGGGGTACAACCTATACACCACTGCAGAGTATTTTCTCACACAGCTTGCCAGCCTCTTCAAATGTGGTACGATGACCGAATGTTTATAAGCGATTACCATCTGAGCTATGGTCCGCGTCATTGCCCGGCCACAATGCAAAGTCTATGGGATTTTTTGGCCATGTTTTCTTTTTTTACCTGTACGAGCATTGTGTGCCTAATCACTCATAAAAGTCATAGCACTCCTCTCCTCACTGAAGCCTCTTTCATTGGATGAGTAACGCGACAAAGTTTGTATGGAAGAAAAATAATAATAAGTATGTGAGATAAAAATAGTGATGCTTTGCCTTTGGCAAGCGCTGCTATTGCGTGGCAAAACTCGGTACTCGGTTGCTAGGGTCTTTCTAGGTGGTTGCTAGTGTTTTATAAGTTGTTACTAAGTGGTTGCTAGGCAGTTGCTATGGTAATCATGGTGGTTGCTAGGGAATTCTGGATGGTTGCTATGGTGTTGCTAGGCAGTTGCTAGGCTAGGGTGTTCTAGGCAGCTGCTAGGGTGTTGTGGGTGGTTGGTAGGGTGTTGCTAGCAATGTCAATTTCATTGACGAAAAATTTCCATCATAATGTTCATCAACAACATTTTTTTCACTGATGAGGAATCATAATGGGCTGGTGCATTGTGGATCGGGCAGTGGTCGAAGGCAGGGGCCCCGACGACCCAATCTCTGGACACGGAAACTGGCCTTAGGGATGTGGAATGTCACCTCGCTGGCGGGGAAGGAGCC
>NW_024879382.1:0-43793 GCF_018340385.1 Cyprinus carpio | reverse complement strand
AAGAGGGCCCTGCGCCCATTGGCTCGGGCCCTAATAAATATCTAGGCTACTCACCCTTAACCTTTATACCGTAATTTCTTCAAAGCCTTTGTTTCGATCCTGTCATAATCATCCCTCGAACTGATCACTTGATGTTAGCGATGAAGAGGTCGTCTCCTTATCACCGCCAGAGACATCTGGGAGTCAACACGCCTGTTAAAGCCGACACGCGGATGACTATCCCAAATCCCATCTCATCATCTCTCTATTTCAGTCATGCTTAGTATGACAGTAATTTCCTTCCCTCATAAACACATAAACCCGACTGCATCGACAAACACATGAAAACAGTTTTAAGAGATTAACCTGAAAAAACCGACCCTGATTTATCAGACATAATTTATAACGTCAGATAATCTTCATAGCTTAAAGGCAGCTGATTTTGATTTGGCATACAAACATTTTACATCAATATCACCTTTAACAAAATCACTTGCTAAAGCCTGTCACCATCTATGGTTTGTGTGATCTACTCACCCATGATGAAAAGACTGAATCTCTGGTTTATGGTGCGTCTGCTGCCAAGCGACCTTCACTTCATAAAGTCCAGAGTCTGCGAAGGTGATGTTTTGCAGGATGGTCAGAGAGAGATCCCAGTCTGGATGATCCAGCTGCAGTCTGTCTCTACTGAATCACTAGCATCACCATCACATGTTTTATTGATTTCCAGCTACACAAGTGTCTCCTCGTCTCCACTGTATCACATCATCTTCGCCAGCTGCTTCCAGCAAGATCAGTGTGTAGAGTGACAGAATCTCCTCCCTTCACTGACGCGGACTGCTTCGCGGCTGCAGACATAACTGAAGAAGAAGCATGAATAGATGCTGGGAACGCATAGTAGGCACATCTTGCCTATTTTTCAATTCAATTTCAGAGTAATTACTTAGCACTCCTTGAAAGTAAATATGCTAATCATGACATTCAAATGCATTAATACTCACCAGTGACACTGATTGTCTCCTAAAGGTGTTGATGCTTGGTTACTTCATAATCTCCAGGTCAGGTGCTTCTGAAGTTTGTATAGATCCAGTCTGACCGTCCAGCCTCAGTCTGTTCCCTGAATTTCCATCAAGAGCATCCTCATACACCGAGGGGTTATTATTATATCTTACTCTAGCTATGAGAATGTCTCCAAACCTCCAATCTATTCAAGATCGCCTTTTCTTTATCAGTGTTGATGTTCAGAGTGACAGAATCTCCTCCTTCACTGACATCATCTACCAAACACACCTGATGGACCAAAAGAACAGCCATACAGACTGACCAAATAAATAAATAACACAGTACTATATAAACATAAAACATATATTTACAAACAGCTGGAAGGAAACAAACGAGCATGTCCAGATTTTAACAGCGAAACAAAGCTTTGCAAAGAACAAACCTTACCTTCAGTGGACAGTGAGGGAATTAGAAAAAGTATAATTAAAAATGTCTGCCCTTTCATATCTCAACTTAAAAGTAATAATCTGTGTTCTTGAAGAATTGATCAGTGTCTGTGGATGATAGCTTGCGCAAAAATCTGTTTTCTGGGTGTGTGTGTCAGAGTCGAAAAGACTGACCACAATGAAAAGAATCACTGAAAAAACCAGCCTGAAGATCGATAGAGAAAGCCTGCAATACAATATAGCTACCTGGAGGACTGTGTTGATTATATCGCTGCACTGATAATTACGAGTCTTTATCGTATTGTAGAGGTGTACTGATCAAAGTTTAAAACGCGCAGTGATACCATCTGAAATGGTGCTGAATCTTCTGCACAACTTTCAAAGTAGATGCACAGCGCGCCCCTTAACCATGCACAAAAGAACACACTAGAAACCCGCATGCACAAACACACACAACACACACAAATCCCTACTCAGGACACACACACACACACACACACACACACACACACACACACACACACAGACGCACTAACACACACACAGTACAAGGGCAGTATGAACGCCGTTTGCAAGTCGTTATACCAGAATACATTAATTTAAAGGGATTAGATTCACTCCCCAAAAATTTAATTATTCCCACTATTTCATACACATCTCTAGCGATTGTGGTTCAGTTAAACGATCAGAGTCTAGCTGGCTGTGGTTTACTGAGGCTCATCAGTACAGTGAAATGTACGGGTGTGATATTGGTGTCACATGGAGTGAGATAAACAGACTTAGCTGGAGTTTGGTGTGTCTATTTATTGATTGGATTATGATTTGTCGGTGTGTCCAGTCTAAAAACTTACTAATCTATAATGTCAAACTCTTCAGAGAGAAACAGGTAAACATAAAAACAATATCAATAGATGAGAGAAGAAGACTGATGCAGAGTGAGTAAATGGATTTGATCTGTAGGGCAAGCAGATTGCTTTAGTTGTTTCTTGCATTTGCCTTTAGCTCTGTTTGGTTGTTTCTTTCTTTGTTGGTTAGGGATATTGTATAATAATTATGGAAGGTACAGGAATGTTGTTGAAGAAGTCACAAGACAGACAAAAGGTTGATGAATAAGCACAAGACAGACCACAGGTGGAAAATGCAAGTAACAAGGAAGAGCAAGTGGGTTAAGACAGCTGTTTACAGTTATTCACAAACAGTTTCTTTTCTTACAATGTCAGGATTTGCCCACATCGTGTGGTTGATACTTTTTTTGGGTAATTTTTTACTGTTTTTTTCCCAAAATCAAATAAAATGTACATTTACATAAATCCTGCTTTAGACTTGCCTTGTAGTACTAAAGCATGAATGCATAAGGCTAACTTATATTCACATTTGGAGCACAATCAAATATTTAATGTTGTTTCAGATACAACTCATGAAAACAAGGGCCAATGGGTGTAAACAAACCCCAGCTTTTCTCTATATTCAACTGATGTGATCTTTTCACCATCAATGACTGAAATAACGAGTTTTAACTCTATACATGAGTGAAAAGCCTCCTCAAAACTCATTATACAAGAAAAACATTACCAAACACACAACAGACTTAACCACACACAAAACTTTTATTTTATAACACTGGAAATCTAAACTAAAAACACTGTGACATGTTTCCTAAGTTAGAACTAGCGTTGCAGATACGACGCAAAGCTTAGAAGGACTCAGGGGACAGATCAGTTATTTGAAAAATACTATAGATATATACAAGTAGTTTTTAAAAAACATTTTTTAACTAAAAGTTGGTCTACAAAATATAAAAGCCGAGCGAAAACACTTAAAGCACAAATAAAAGACATCCTTGCTAACACGTGAAAGAGATCAAAATCAATAAAGCGAGCAATAGTATCAAATAAAAACAAACACAAATAAAATCATACACACATTAATTAACCTGAGTTTAGTTCAGCAAAATGTTGCAGGTGCAACAATAATCAAGCCATTAAAGTGTAACATCCTGTGTTTACAGTAAATCAGTCAAACTGGCTCAAAAGAGCAAAATATTATCAGTGCAATATCAGCATCAGCCCATTTCATTTATATCAAACAAACCAGCCCTAACTGGAAATCCAAAGTCAACTGATCAACCAAACACTTCATGTGTAATTGGACATAGTGACTATAAATGACTATAAACTGCTGTTCTGTTTCAGCGGGTTTGGACAATTTCATCATTGAATCATTAATCAAAGGTAGGACTCCCTTCTGAATTTGATCATGGATTATTTTGTGTAAGGTATAGGGTGTCTTTTTGTTTGAGTAACAGTATGAACTCATCATATAACACTGATGTAGTATTGTAATAATGGAGTTTAATAAATGAATTAATGAAGACACAGTAACAAACATGAAATGCTGAGGTTATGAACACAGAGGAAGAGTCTCGCTGTAGGATAAACTATTTGTTTAAAGAATGGATGAAGCTTTTGGTTAACTGCTAATACTCTTTATATTTTACCAATACATTAACAGATGTTGTTAATATCAGAAAGTCAGTCAGTAAAATCATTACATCAAGAAGAGATGAAGACGAGGTCGACTCTGTCTTTATATGTGTATTAATGATGTTAATGTTATCATGATGTGTGAATGAACAACAGGAATGAATCCAAATCATATATATCTTACAGCACTGAAGAAGTCTGATAAGAGGAGCCGAACACTTTCTGAAAGCAAACAGATTTGAATTTATTGTAAATCTTCCATTTTCACAGGCACTCAAGAACCTATAGTTATATATGTTATATTATAGAATCTATAGTTCTGCTTGTTGATCTAGTTGTTAATACATATCCCAAATCAAATTAATATTTAATGTCACAATCTTTGTCAAGAACCTACTTCATACCTTAAAACTCACTCACTTTAAGCTTGTATCTGTAAACAGACAGACTATGCTCTTACTGTCAGAAGGTCCAGAAAGCCAGTCATTCTGATTAAATCAGATCTTTCAAGATGGAGAAAGTGTTTTTTCAATAACATTAGTCTGTGCTCACGCTGTAATGTATGTTTCTATGTATTCCTAGTAGACCAACCAGTCACATTATCAAATTACAAATCAATCCTTGTGCTGTTCTTACACAATTTACATCACAGCAGATAATTCATGTTGTATTTATCATGTTGTCTTACTTTAAACAATCAAGTAATGCTGATCAAACATTACTTTCTAAAATTTTGCGATTTTGGCCTCTGTCACTCTTAAAAAAATTAGGAGTTACCTTAACTTATTTACTTTCAAAATGCATCAACTTAAGATTTCCCCGCAAGTTGTGAGTCTTTCAAAATCATGATTAAGTCTTTAGAAAAAACTCAACATGGCTCTGTTCTTCCCTTTAATGGTAATTGGTCATGCAAGGAATTCTGCCTAGCAAACAAGAGAACAAAAGCACTGATTGGTGGATTACAAAATTGGTCCTTTTGGCCTCTCTGTTTATTAAGTTGACACCATATTTCCAAGACGGAAGTTTTTCTTGTGGTAAGTAAAATCATGTAGATATAGAGTTTTGTGTGATTTCTACTTCAGTGAAATATATTACCTTAAATCCTTGTGGTAATGCGTGGTCCATAATAAAAGTAAACACAGCCATAATTACAACATTTCCTGACAAACTTTGCATGTGAGCCGCATCAAGCAACGCAGAACGATATGGATTTCACTACTTAAATAGATAACTAAGATATCAAATGAAATTATTGCGCCATCTTCACACTGGTCAACAGTAATTAGCCACAAAGTGATTATACGCATTTAATAACAGCCATTATCTATAAAGGATTTCTGTCACTTTTTAGAGCCAGAGACCCTTTATTTGTATTGTCTAGGTTTATTTTGATAACATTGTAAGATTACCTCTATCTTAATTTTAATATAATTTTCTTTTGTTTTTGCACCACCTTTGCTAAACTCCATTATTGGTCAATTTTTTTTCTGTTATAGGTGACGGAGATAAGTTGAGATGTGGAAATGGGGCATTGCATTTTTTGACTGGCAAAAAAAGAAATACCTAATTAAAAAGAAATAAAATCATGTGGTTTTACAACAATTTGAGCATGAGTAAATGAAAATTTTCATTTTTTAGTGGTCTGTTCCTTTAACATGATAAAGCAGCATTATTTCTTAGCCTCTTCATTATTTCCTAATTATTTCTTAGCCTGTAAAGCATTTCTGTGTAAAAGCTTGTGTGATTATGTGACCTGGCCTTGTCTCCCCCCAGGGTTTGCATGGAGTTCAATAGAATTACGGACAAAAATCTAAAGCAGGAATTCTATGAAAACCTGACAGACATAGTTCACGGTTCATGGATATTTTTAAAACCAGAAGGGGACTCCTGGTCATTGAGCAAAGAAATGTGTACAGGTTTGAACAACTTTAGGGTGAGTAAATGATAACAGAATTTTCTATTATCCTTTTTAACTACCCTTTTAAAGGTATTTCATATATGTAATTTATTTAATTTATGTTTTTATATCAGTAATCTGTTATGTATGATAGATAATCTTAATTTAAATCATATATTATCATAACAATGCTTAAAATAGTCAGACCAGCCAGCTGAGGTCTGAACCCTTGTTCTTCGAGGACTACCTATCATGCTCGGAGATGAAGACTCTTCTTTCTTCAAGTCATGTTTAGTAAGTACATCTGCTTTAAAAAGGGATTGTTCACCCAAAAATGATTACCCCATGGTTTACTGACCCTCAAGCCATCCAATCAGAGTTATAATAAAACATTTATCCTGGCTCTTCCAAGCTTTGTAATGGGAGTGAATGGGGGAAGAGATTTTGAAGCTCAGAAAAGTCCATCCATCCATCATAAAACTGCTCCACACGGCTCTAGGGGGTTAATAAAGTCGATGTGAAGTGAATCCATGTGTTTGTGTAAGAAAAATATCCATATTTAAAACTTTATAAAGTGAAATATCTAGCTTCCGGCAGACCGGACTTCCGTGATTCAACTTATGAAGTGTAACGCCTCATGAGAGCAAAACACTTAAAGGCACAATATGTAAGATTTTTTTTTTTTTAATTTATATAAAACAGCGCTACTTTTTTTCCCCTCACATACTCTGGACCGGAAGGAGCGGAAGAGGTCAACTGTGGCATATTAAAAGCTCCGCTGCTTTCGAGCTGTGTGTCACGTTCGTTCAGCGGCCTCGTTTCTCTTCGACAGCTTTCAGCCTCAACTACGTTAATAAATCATTAGCTCATCCATGAACATGATTTCTGCCCCGAAGTCCTGTCGGGATTGCATCGACTGTGGGGATGAAGACCACAACTCCCATGATTCCACACTCAGTCATCACGTGATCATCAATCTACGCTTTGTTTGTTTTGAATACGCTTCTAGCGGTGAACAATTACAAACCCGATTCCAAAAAGTTGGGACACTGTACAAATTGTGAATAAAAACAGAATGCAATGATGTGGAAGTTTCAAATTTCAATATTTTATTCAGAATACAACATAGATGACATATCAAATGTTTTAACTGAGAAAATGTATCATTTTAAGGGAAAAATAAGTTGATTTTAAATTTCATGGCATCAACACATCTCAAAAACGTTGGGACAAGGCCATGTTTAAACACTGTGTGGCATCCCCTCTCTCTTTTATATAACAGTCTGCAAACGTCTGGGGGACTGAGGGAGACAAGTTGCTCAAGTTTAGGAATAGGAATGTTGTCCCATTCTTGGTCTAATACAGGCTTCTAGTTGCTCAACTGTCTTAGGTCTTCTTTGGTCGCATCTTCCTCTTTATGATGCCCAAATGTTTTCTCTATGGTGAAAGATGTGACTGCAGGCTGGCCATTTCAGTACCGGATCCTTCTTCTACGCAGCCATGATGTTGTAATTGATGCAGTATGTGGTCTGGCATTGTCATGTTGGAAAATGCAAGGTCTTCCCTGAAAGAGACGAACGCCTGATGGGAGCATATGTTGTTCTAGAACTTGATATACCTTTCAGCATTGATGGTGCCTTCCAGATGTGTAAGCTGCCCATGCCACACACACTCATGCAACCCCATACCATCAGAGATGCAGGCTTCTGAACTGAGCTGATAACAACTTGGGTTGTCCTAATGTCCTCGTCCTCTTTAGTCCGGATGACATGGCGTCCCAGTTTTCCAAAAAGAACTTTGAATTTTTTTCAGTTTTGCAATTTTCCATTTTAGTCTATTTTATTTGGGCCATTGGAAAATGGATGTTGCATGTTTGCCATTTTAAGTTGCAAATTGGTCCTCCAGCTGTTCCTTATATGTACATTTAACTTTTCCGCCTCTTATTGCTACCTGACCCAACTTTTTTGGAATGTGTAGCTCTCATGAAATCCAATATGAGCCAATATTTGGCATGACATTTCAAAATGTCTCACTTTCAACATTTGATATGTTATCTATATTCTATTGTGAATAAAATATAAGTTTGTACATATTGTGCCTTTAAGGTACATCATACGTCACATCACTTGCGCTTTTTCTGTAAGTTGAATATGTTCCACTGGAAGCTGGATATTTTACTTTAAAAAGTTTTAAATATGAATATTTTTCTTACCAAAACCCATTGATTCAATTCTAAGGCCCTTTAACAAACTCATATTGAAAGGCCTGAGTGTGAGTACGCTTTTATTTTTTGGGTGAAGTATTCCTTTAATATATACAAATGTAGCCAACTTTTTTGTACAAGTCTTCAAAATAATAAACGTAATTTATAATGCATACTTTAAAAAGTGTATACCAAATTCTTTGCAGAAAGCATCTACATTCACATAAATTTGAATGTATACATGTCAATATAATGTTGGATTAGGGTTAGTGATTTGTTTTTTTTTTATATATAAACTTTGTGCACATTCTGATAAGCATGCATTGATGATAAACCCTTTGATTCCTGATCACATGACTGTATTTATAAGGGTTTTTTTTTCTACAGGTGTCTGATCAACGTAATACACTCATCCTTGAATTTGCCAGTGGGGATCTTATTTGAGGGACCCTGACTTCACAGCCTCTCAACTAACTCCTTGGCATTTGACTTTCTTCGGATGGGATAATTTCTTGAATGCCAAGTGGGGTATTGACAAAATGCAGGACCTTACCACAGTCAATCTGTCTTCTCTCCGGGTCTGTATTTATGCACTAGTGCTCTGAATTACCCAAATTCCACTTCGCAAACCCCTAGAGTTGCACTCCAGTAGATGTACTAATGTTGAATGTTACAGAATGCTCTCAAGCCTCGAGTGCAGTCCTAGCAAACCAGCTTTTTGCTAAAGAAACAGTCAGGGGTGACTACCTTTAACACCACCCTTGGCATTGGGGTTTTTGTCTTCCAATTGTGATACTTGAGTATGAAGTATATATATGCATAGAGTGTACTATTGATGTAAATACACTCTATTAATTTTGTTACCCACCTTGACAGCCATGTGGCCGTGGAACCCCCCCCCCCCCCCCCCAATGTCAGTACAGTATAGGTGGTTTTACGGTATTTTAATTACTATTGTGACATTTTGTCAATAAAAAGTTCAAAGATTAAAACCATGAACAGCATAATTTCATTTCCGTTTGGTTGTGCAAACAGTGTGTGCAGTCAAAAATAAGGAACATCAGCGTGTTTCAGTTGCATTTCCATGTTGAGTTAACTTAAATATAAGTACACTTAAAATTAAAACAAAGTTAATTGAACACAGGCATCGTTTAACGTGCGTTAAATAAGCACCAAGTGTGGTTGAAATGAGTGATTTAAGTATAGTCTGACAAAACTGCCAAGTGTAAATAAACTTAATATATGTAAGTTTGGGGAGGGACTACATTACTCAATTAAATTTGAGGCAACGAGTTAACGCAATCAATTTAGTTTCAGTCAACTTATTAGGGGGTTTCAGTATACAGTCATCTTTCTATTTATCTTGCTTGTAATAATATTTAGGATGGTTTATGTGTAAGTTTTCTTTTTAGGTTCGCTTTGAGTAAATTATGACTTCTCTGTTTCAGCGTATTTTCAGAATGACACACGCTTGTTCTCTTCAGTTTTACCAAAGCACAAGGTCAGCACTAACTCTAATACTTTTGGGTTGCTGTTTGTAATGCTGTTTTAAGAGATGGAACCGTTTTTATCATTAATGCTGTTTTTTTTTTTAACATATTGATTAAGCTTATACAGTGGTGTCCAAACTCTGTCCCGGTAGGTGGCCGTGTCCTGCAGAGTTTAGCACCAACTTGCAAATCACAAAAAAAACATTCTGAAAGCAGATAATCAAATGTCTATAGGTGTACCTAGAAAATTAACGGCAGGTGTGTTGAGAGAAGCTGGGAGCTAAACTGTACAGGACACCGGCGCTCAATAACTGAGTTTGGAACTACAGTCTGCCATCACATAACCTCATTAGTATAAAGGGAAAAATCCACACTCATAATAAAAAAAACATGCTGAAAAAGCATTTGAGATCAAACTTCATAATATCTGCAGAAACTGTGTTAAGTTTGAGTTTTCTACAGACACACAATAATTTTTTCATATTATATGAACTGTGTGATACTTACTCCTTTGTCTTTCTAGTTCAGCGATCTTGCGGCGATGGTTAATCACAACAGCATTTACATGTACAGCTACAGGTACAGCCACCAGAATAATAACACCAACAACACCCCAAAACAACCCTGCTATATCAGCTTGGAGACAGACCTGTAATCTGAAAACAGGCATTAGTGTCGAATTGGGTTGGTTTTTGTCTGATCTATAAACAGACACACTATAAACATCAGCACTATGTAACCTGAGCTGAAGATCTGATACGGTAATGATAGGAGAGAGACCGTCACAGACTGGTTATATGAGTGGTATAGGTTACTCTAATGGTAAAATGCAAGTGGGACTACTGTAATATAAAGCATGTACGATACGCATACAGTTTATAAAGTTCTGTACCATTGTTTGAAATACCTGTTCTGTCTATGAAACAACTGAATGATTCCACAGAGTTCCTCCCCGAAGCCGGTAGTGTGATGACCTACTGCATCAGATCCATTACGGTAGTGGAATTTTAATGCGCATAAACGTGTTTTTTCGGTGATGAAGTCATTGATCGACATTACTAATGGCTAAAGAAATCCATTTGTTATCGATTCGATTCTTCTGTCCCGGGAGAGTTTTTTCCTTTTAGATATTGACAACATGCATTGTTTTTGAAACTGATATTGTTTTGAGTGTTTTGTATCAGACGGTAGTGTGAAAAGCAACTAATGAAACATTTATTTGACTAGCGATGAGTCCAATATCATTTTAATGTTTTTTTTTTCTATTATGGAAAATGTTTGTAACAGCTTTATTATAACAATATAACAATTCTAAATTAGCTAAATGGATTGGCATTAATTTAATAACCTAAATTAAATTGAAAAAACATGACAAATACAAAGATATTAATTTAATTTAAATTGAATGAAAATTACAAATAGTAAGAGACATTTAACAGAGTGATGTATATCTTAATAATTAGCTGTTCACAGTGCAACATCTGCATATGACATTTAACGTGGCTTAATTCATTACGACTGTTTTTAAAAGACTGAAGTCAGTAAATACTTTATAAATAAATCATACTATGTACAGACAAAGCATGTGAGCCCAGAATAAGAACGCAATGCATTTTCCTCCCATAGAAAACGTTATATGGAAAATGCTTAAGGTGGCTTAATGCTTTAAGACTGTTTTTAAAAGCCCAAACTCAATAAACACATTTTAATCAAGCATACCTACTATGTACAGACAAGCAGATGATTCCAGAATAAGAATGCAAGGAAAACGCTTAACATGTGACATCTGCTTGTCTGTACATAGTATGATTTATTAATCATGTTACAGTGCTTGTTGTAACCTTATAATAATGTTTAATGTTCTGATAAGGTTCTGAAGCTGAAAATACAGTTCTGTTAGACACACACGCTTGCACTCGGTCACTGACTAAATTAATTTTTTTTAAATGTAAGCATACTTTCATTATTGTTTTTTTATTTATATTTTGATATTTGTGATAGGTGATAGGATGATGTAATGTTGTGAAACTTGTGCTTTTATCATTTTAAATTTTCAGTTTTCAGTTTTATCTTTATTTGTGATGTGTGTCAAAACTGATACCTCAATTTAAATAAAGTTTAATGAATAAACATGATTTTCAATATTATGATAGTGAACTTATAATATCTAAATGTAAATGTAAATACTGTGAGAAGTACTATATTTGTGAGTTGAATGAGCCAGTGCGTGATCATCTAGTGGTTATTATTACAATTTCAGGGAATTCAGCATAGAAATATAGTGTTTTTAACCTTTCTAGTGGTTATACAAATTTTGTTTTATCTTGATTTAAATTTAACATTTAGTTTAGAGTCATATGAGTAATTTGCTTGCCTAATTTAGTTAAGTTTTGAGTTTTCTATAAGATTTATAGGCTTTTGGGTACACTGGATTATGCCCACATTTTTAAGTGGCCACTTTTTTTAAATTTCGCATAGAGTTCTTTAGTTGGCCGTGAGTCAAACAAGATCTGCGAGTTTCGTTTCTGATTAGCCTCCGTTAACCTCATCTAATAAGTGCTCAAACTTAATTAAGCCCTTGATAGATCTCAGCATCCCCACACTTAGGTAAGCAGTTTGGATCATAAAGGGATGGATATCCATGCAGTATTTTTCACCCAAACCTCTCTGAGACACCAATAAACTAAAATCGGTTGATACAAGTTTAATGAAGAGTAACTTTAGAAATGTTCTTAGAGCTGTGATTTAAATCAGATAAATTTTACACTGACAGAATTGATCTACTCACCAGTGACAGTAACAGTGATTCTCCTGTTTATGGTGCGTCTGCTGCTTCTGATCTTCAGTTCATAAAGTCCAGAGTCTGTGGTTCTGGTGTTTGTGATGATCAGAGATCCAGTCTGATTGTCCAGCTGCAGTCTGTCTCTGAATCTCTCATCAGCACCATCATATGTGGAGAATCGTTGGTCTGCTTTAAGGATTTCAGCTAGTTTAATATCTCCAAATATCCACTGTATCAGATCATCTTTCTGTATTTCAGTAACATTAATATGTAGAGTAACAGTTCCTCCCTTCGTCACTGACACTGACTTCACTGCATCTGTCACAACAACAAACACATGAAGAACAGTGAGGAACAGCTACTCAGACATTAATAACAGAAAGATTTTTTAGTATTGTCTATTAAAGCTCATTAAAGCACTCTCAGTTGTTTCATTTTTCTTTTTTATATTAATTAATTTGTTTAATTTTTCTAAGTTTAATTACTACATCACCACTTCACTGTTCAGAAAGGCACATTTCAGGTCTAACAGGACATTTCTTGTAAATGACTGACAAAGACAAGAAGAGAAATGTGTTCATCTATAGTGCAGATGCACATGAGTTCGCCATAAAACTGAACACGACAGTGAATAATTAACAGACAGAGAAATTAACCATCTGTCATACACTTTCAAACACTTCATAACACATGAAAAAATCAATAGATTTGAATCCATTAATGTACATTATGACTGTATGAGAAGCACTTATACAGATATATGCCAGTATAAAAATCACCTTTAATATTACAGCTGCAGTGTCACTACATCATACAATCATGTATTGAGTGTAACAATGGTCCCGTTAGTTAATAATAATAGTAGTTCATTTGCAAATCAAAATCTTTTATTTTGCACTAATCTTCATTGAAAGAATTGCTAAACAGCACCATGAAGCCTTGAACAGTTAATTTTAAGCATACATGTTTATTTTCATCTTAACGCTTCACACAGTGCTGATCTAATTAAATTTATTATTAAATTGATGGACTCACCGCTGACAGTCACATTGAATGATTTGTGTGTGGTGTATCCACTGCTGCCGCTCCTGATGTCAACTTCATAAACTCCAGAGTGACTGGTTCCAATGTCCCTGATGGTCAGAGATCCAGTCCAATAGTCCAGCTGTAGTCTGTCTCTGAATCTCCCATCAGGACCATCATGTGTTTTGAAGATTCCAACCTTTCTATTGATTTCAGCTACAGGAGTGTTTTGATGTTCAAACCTCCATCGTATCACATCATCTCTTTGTAGTTCAGGGACACCAGAGTGTAGAGAGACTGAATCTCCCACCAGCACTGACAGTGACTTCACTCCAGTATAACTCACACCTGAAGAACAAACACAAACAGTTTCTCTGTCAGTCATCACTTTTATAACACTGTCACTAAACAGATTTAACAGAGATCATTAAGTCTTGTCTAATAAACATCATGCAACTTTCTGCAGTATAATTTTAATTTATTCAGTTGTTTTTAAATGGTTTTAAACAATCGTTGCTAGGATCCGCAGTTTAATCTGCAGGGAGAGGGAAGGTGAGTTCCAGATTGGATGCTTGGTCTTTTGTCCATTAATTCAGAATCCAGCACTGGCCACTTGATTTTCTAGGGCCATAGTAAGATTACATTGGGCAGTTAGGGTCGGGGCCGAAAACGATGATATCATCTGCTAAGTCAAGATCTGCTAGGAGGAGGTTGCCACTTGTCCAGGGTATCCCGATGTGCAGGTGGTCGATGGAATTTTGGCTGATGAAGACGATGACAAGGAGGAATAGCATCGGCAAAGAATGCAACCTTGTTGTATACCAGTTTCAATTGTGAAAAAATCTGTTACCCCTTCTTCCATCCGTACGCAGGAGCGAGAGCCTTGTTACAGGTTCCAAAAGATGTCAACAAATAAACATTCCATAAACCCAGGCTATCTTGCAAAGGCCCTGCAAAGTCAATAAAGTTCACTGAGATCCATTGTTGGTATTCCAGCAATTGTTAAACCATTTGTGGCATAACAAAAATCTCCTCAATGCACGATTGCCTGCTTTGGAAATCTGCTTGTTGATGGTTTAGGACAGGGGTGTCAAACTCAATTTCTGGAGGGCCGGAGCCCTGCAGAGTTTTGTTCCAACCCTTCTCAAACATGCATACCATGTAGTATTCAAATTAGTCTGAAGGACTTGATTAATTGGATCAGGTGTGGTTAATTAGGAGCTTGTCCTCCAACAAAAAACGACCATATAGGTCGTTTGTGCAAGCACCTTATTACGACCTATTTTTACGTTTTAACGTTAAGCGGCCTCTAGCAGGCGTAAAAAAAATAATGACAGTATCGCGTTGCGTTCTGTCGTCATGAAATGACGTATAACGTCATTACCAATCAAAACGCACGTTTATTTAAATGCAATGTGTGGGCTTTTTACACCGATCTCACAGTAATTCGTACATATTTTACCTAGGAGGCTTATTCGTTCGAATGACCACACCTAAACCCCCACCCCTAAACCTAACCCTCACAGAAATCATGCTAAATTATGATTTTTTGAGCATATACATTTTACGTGCACGTCCATTCTCGGGGATCGAACCCATGATAGCATGATTGCATTTCAAGGTATGGGTATAACGCAATAATCTACCAACTGAGCTACACGAAACGCAAATCACGGTTGCAAAATAAAGAGTACAAAAACATTAAATGAAACACGACCTTTTGCCGATAGGGGCGCAATTGTAGTATACGCTCTGATGGGTCGTATTTCAGGGATTTGGACAAACGACCTATACGAGCGTATTAGTTGGAGGACAGGTTGTTAATTAGGGTTGAATCTAAACTCTGTAGGGCTCCAGCCCTCCAGGAATTGAGTTTGACACCCCTGGTTTAGGAGGACAATAGAAAATACCTTTCCAGGTATCGATATCAGGGTAATAACCCCACCAGTTATGGCACTTGGAGAGATCGCCTTTTTCGGAAGCATGATGATCATACCTCCTTTACATTCCTTGGGGAATACTGAGGCCTCCCAGCAAGCATTGAGCAGGTCAGTTAGGGTGTCATCAAGGCACTGGACAACAGATTTGAGTACTTCAGGCGGGATCCCTGCTGTCTTGTCATTCTTGAGTACCCAGATCATATTTTTTCATTCCTGCCGCTGTGATCATGTCGGCGTTGACTGGCAGATCGGGTCAATCAATTTTTTGTAGATGTAGTGTGACTGGGTGAACTCCATGCTGGAAGTGCATGCTTTATATACACTGCTTCAAGTCAGAATGGAAATTGCGGGACATTATTGTGAAAAAGGTCTTTTGTTTACATTAACTTAACACATAAGTGACTGTGTTTACGTGAATATTTGCCAAGAGGGGTATTTGGACATATTTTTTGTGTTTATTCTGTTTGAGAGGCATCTTTATGTTTGTGCACGCTTTGGGTAGCGGATAATAGAAAAAAAGGTCTCTTTAAGAGCATGTGAGAATTTAATTAACGCCCTAATAGCACATGTACATCTTGGAGATGTCTATTTGACATCAGAATTTTTTTAAGTGTTTGCTCATCTTCAATACGTCTATACTATTGCTTAAACATGCTGAGGAGATTGTGTTTATGCACTTTTCCACCTCCAGTTCACCACCCACCTGTTTTCAGTTTTATGGTTCTGGTGCTGGTATTCAGCTTATGTTTAATGTGTAAAAGAAGGAAAGGTAACTGTTGATCAGGGAGAAAGGCTGACACTCCTGCACACCCATGCAATATCCTACCAGAGAACTTTGCAACTCCTTCACCACAATACATTCATCTGTTAAGTTTCTGCTGTCTGTTTATTAAGTTACTGTCTCTTTTAATATTTAGCTTATTATGCATTAAATCTTTTTTTGTGTTTATAATTAAGATTTTAGTTTGGACAATAAACTGCACAGGTTGTCAAACACTTTGGTTTCTGGAGTCTTATTAAGGAGTTTTTGAAAAACTATTGAATGCTTATTGTTTTTTTGATTAGCATTTAACATGCAAATAATTAAAAAATATTTTATAGAGTGATAAATAATATGAAACATAATAATTATTGAATTAAAAGACACTCACCACTGACACCGAATGTCTTCTCTGAGGACACTCTGGGGCTGTTGATCTCAAACTTATAAAGTCCAGAGTCTGTGATTCTGAAGTTTGAGATCTTGAGATCTCCAGTCTGAATGTTAAGCTGCAGTCTGTCCTTGAACTTCACATCTTCATCATATATAGCATTGTTCCCAGTCACTCTAGCTATGCGGGTGGAGTTAAACCTCCATTCAATTTCATCATCTGTCTTTATGTCAGTAACATCAGTGTGAAGAGTGACTGAATCTCCCTCCTTCACTGACACTGACTCACCAAACACACCTGAAAAGCAAACAGAAAGAGTTAGTCAGATAGAGACGAAACTTATAAAACAATCAATTGTGGTTTTGTTTCAATTATGTGTCTTGTCTACTGATCAGTGGCACTAATAAATGTCTTGTGAATTGCTACAGTCTACATTAATGGAGGCATGAATAAAGGTCTCTTTATGCCTAGATTCATAAACATGGAAAAAAAAACGGTAGCCACTATTTTTAATGTTACAGTTCATGCATTATTTTTTAGTTTACTTGTTTTAACCACTGTTGGGCATGGCCAAACAACATGTTAAAACCTTTAAAAAATGCTTGAGTTTGGGGGTTCTGCTGGTTACAGATGCTGGTTGGGAATTCGGGAGGAAAAGATTCATAGTTGTTTTAGAAGTATAGGCATTTAAACATGGACAACGTAAACCATAAGAGATTTTTAGAAGTTGTATGGTGTATTTTAATTATGTAGTTTATAATTTATATAAAGTATGTTTTTTTTTGGGGTTTCCAGATGTCATTTAAGCATGGAAAATAACAACTATTTACTTGGTTTACACCAATGTATTTGAGGCATTATTGTAGAAAACGACAACCGAGAGTCCTGGCAAACAGAACACTGTTTCACAGTTTTTTAAAAAATGATGAGTTTGGGCGGGTTCGCTGGTTAAAATAAGGCTGGTGGACTTAAACAGTATTTATAGCTTGTGGAATTTGACCATAAAAATATGCTTGTCAATGCCAGCATAACATTCAATGGTTGGTTTAGCATCGAGTAAACCAGTGCTTTAAGATTGAAATGAGACCCTAATATAAATTATGCTTGTCAATTAGTTATATTTATCTCTTAATTTAAAACATTCAGTTATTCAGCGACTAAATGACCGATCTGCCTTCTGTTTAAAGGGAGACCCTAAACTTTTTTTTTAAATGTAGGCTATATTTGAGTGGTAGATGGTTTTAGGGATAAAATTCAGATACATTACAATTTAGTGAGATTATTCTATTCATTTAAAATTACAGACATAAATTATTTCCAAAACTTTTGCCATTCTATGCATACATGTAGAAATAAAACATTATCGTTTAAATCAGAGTGACTAACTGTTTGTGGAAATGTAACATCATTCAGTGCTTCAAACAAACAAAAGTTTCCCAACCCTTTTTTATCCATGGCTGCAGCCATTCTAAAAAAAGACTTAAGGTTAGCGAGAAGTTTGGGTTGGGAAATGAAATGCCTCTCTTCTGATCGCCTGTAGTGAATATATCATGGGTAAACATTTTGTTCAGTCCTTTTTGTTAGGCACCATATTCTTCCACTAGACCTGTTTAGGGATGCGAAAAATTTTGGATAAATTGTTACTCCAATTTAGTTCAATACTGAATTAATAATGTCAGAATGTAACTCCATGTATTTATTCAATAACATTAATAATTTTGGGATTTGTAAAATATTTTTAATTCTTTTAAATTTGTTATTTGTACTACCACGTTAAAATTAGTTCTCATGTATTTATTCAATAACATTAATAATGTCAGGACCACTTGGCTGCAAGCCATCTAAAGCAAAAAAAAAAACTGGTAAAAAAACACTTACCGATAGCGAATACCGGGAACAGAAAGAGTAAAAATGCTCTCTTCATGATGCAGTGAAGTGAATAATAACGATCCGTAGAATTATTACAGTCCTCCGATCGACCCGTTTTTCTGAGCCGCTAGACCGAAAAAAAGAAGAGGAAAAAAAAGAGAAAAAGAAAAAACAATTTACGTAAAGACTGATTTACACTGATGGAATTTACTGCTGATTTATCTTTATTATTTATATTACGCTGAAGGAGACACGTCCAAAGTTGTTTTCTTTATTTATTTTTATTTTGAACAACAGCAAGAGCTCAGTCCAGTAGCCTGAGCTCTCTACAATGGTGAATGTTCTGTTTGTTTGTGTCAGGATAAGTGTCAGACTGTGGCAGGAACGACCGACACACACTCAGCCAGTGTTTTACACAGTAGACCAACTAAAGTGTATGGTTTTCTTTTTTAAAGGAGTCGACTCGCCACTATTTTCTTTCTTTCTTTTTAGGTTTTCTTTTGTTGTTTTATTTCCCCTTTTTACTTAGATATTTAGGTATAATTTGATCATATTAAATATTGTTTGTGTTAATCTACTTTGTTTTATAGCGTGCAATTTTTTTTTTTTTTTTTTTTTTTTTTTTTTTTTTGGTTTGTTTTTACAGGGCCTGTAGGGGTAGGTGTATGTGAAGTGCAGATCAGTGCAGGTGTAGGGTGTCACACTGTAAATGCAAAAATCAAATATGTATGTAAAATATAATTTAAAAGCCATTTACGGCTGTATTTACCTAATAATATAAAAATGAATTTGTAGGTTATCTAATTAGGCTGAACACATTACTGAACACAGTTCCCATTAAAAAAAGCTTTCCACCCAGTGGAATCACTACAACTATTCCTTGGCTAAGCCCCGAGTTGTTCTATCAGTGGCCATAGCAAAAATCCCAGAAGTACACAGAAAGGCTGGTCAAATGCTTTTAATCTTTATAGAAATCATGATCATTTCAGCAGCTGCTTGAAAGCTGAAGGGAGCACAGAGAAAGAAAACCTTACTACACAACAATAATGCACTACTTAACAAAACAGAATGAATAATGCATAACGAAAACCTACATTATTCAAAAGGGCGAATCTACCACCCTGCTACTAAATGTAATTAAACAGCTTTCTTATTTACATGCATTGACTTAAGAAGCCTCTTAACATTTATAACGTTTATTAAAGACTGATCCAGTGGATGGCGCTACTGATCTAAAGAAATTAGTAAAAAATAAATAAATAATAATAATCCACTTAGTGGTGAGAGAAAACTCTGTTATTCTCAGTTATGGTTAAGACAAAATAACTAAAATATCTAAACTGTAATCTTTAAGGTCATTCAGTATCAATGTTGTTGTTTACATGTAAAAATATTCTGGCAAATGTTGGACACGTGAGAATATATGATTTATCTGCAGGGGTCTGATGATGATGATGATGATGTCTGTTCTTTCATCTCTACTTTTCACCTTTTCTGGATGTGATGTCATACACCACAATAAAAACAGAAGCCACACCCACCACAGCAGAGATGACCAATCGAGTCACAGCTTCAGTATCATGGCAACAGCATTTGCAATCTAAGGGAATAAATGAACAGAATGAAACAGAACGGTACATTCATTTATTAGAGAAGGAGATGTGTGTAATTTCTGTACCATTAGTGGCACACAATGAAAGTTAATAGTAAATTAATCTTTACAAATAAATTTCCTGTTTCGTCATTGAAGGGAAAAATAAATCACCTTTATTTTAATGAAAGCATCTAAGCAGATAGAAAAGTCAAGATAAGATGACAGTAAAGAGATATTAAAATTTATTACAATTATTATTTGGAATGGAATTTCTCATGAAGGAGCAATCTAGAAAAATAAATCTAGAAAGACTGTTACATGTACCTGGACATGGCTGACAGTGTTGAGTGTTGTTGAGATGTGTGGTCTGGTTGGTGAATGAATAAGCCACAACACAGCTGTAGAAATCATCCAGACACTCCACCTCCAGAGGTAGAGAGAGACTGATGCTGAGATCAGACACACTGATGCTGGACAATAAACTGTTTCCTTTGTACCAGGAGAGAGTCACATGACCCACATTCACCACTGAACACACCAATGAACAATATGATGATGAAGATGATGATGATTATGATGATGATGTGATGATGATGATGATGGTGAAGGGCATAATGGTTGTGAAAGGATTGGGTGAAATAGGTGTATAATCAATTGAATGACAGCAGTTATGAGGCCACACATGACCTACTGTATATTACACTAATTACAATGCACAGAATCAAATGAATAGCAGATCTTAACGTGTGTGATTCAAACCATATCATCTTCAGACCATGTCAACTAAAAAAAAAAAACAATCAAGTTAATCAGTCAAATGGTTTCCAAATAATGCACAAATGAATTTTTCTAAGAGCTCACTAGTGTTAATTTTGTCAGCTATTTTAATTTTAGTCTTAGTCCTGTGTTAAAAGACCTTGTTAGTTTTTTTTTATCATATTTGTTCAACATTATCCTATTTAGTTTTAGTCAAGTTTTAGTCGACTAAAAGTCTCAACATTTTAGTCTAGTTTTAGTCGAAGTAAACCTGAAGTATTTTAGTCTAGTTTTATTAAATGAAAACTTGACATTTGAGCAAAAAGATTATTATTAATTAATAATGTACACTAACTAATTACTGTACAGTATTAATTTTGGCAGCCAATTTTTAATTTAGTCTTACTCTTACGAAAATGTACATTTTAGTTATCATGCACTACAAAGTCTTGTCAAAGTCCCGTTCAGTCCTGTTTTTGTTCTGTCAAGTGTAAGTCAAAGAAATGATCATTTTAGTAAGGTTTTCGTCATGCTATTTAATGGTTAAACTGATAAAAAATGATTTTTGGTCAAATTTATAATCGTAATGTCAATTGAGAAATTTACTTTTGCATTTCAGGTATTGCATTTTCACCAGTAAGCACAAATCAATAGAATGTGGACTTATGTTGTATTTTACCTCTTCTAGTGTAATGATTTATTATAGGCTTTTTATTATATAAATTAATACCAAAGACTTATGCAATCTCTCTGTCTAAAAAATATCGTAACACTGAAATTCCAAGTAATTCCACTATAATTCCAAATGGCAATAGCCTATTTCTCTATTACAACAACAGCGGTTGAGTAAGTGCATTCATTCAGTGATCACAATCGCAAACAATACAGCTGAGATCTCATGACCGGCTGAATGATGCTTTCATTTAGATCACTAAACTCTAGTCTCACACCCACAGACCATTGGCTAAACGTCTGATGCATATGGGACACAAAAGTGGAAACACTTTAGGAGTGTCAAAGTCATCATCTGATTGGTTGAATTCTACAGGATTTCCGCAAGATTTGTGTGTCATGTTCTTTAACATTCCCCCTGGAAACAAAGATGATGTGCCACCAAACCCCCTCACGAAAGGAGAAAGCCTAGTGTTTACAACTGTGACGACGAGCGCTTATCAGGATCAACTAAATGCTGGAGTTTCAAAAGTATGTGAAATATTTAAAGTTAAATAATCTTTCAAATACGTCCGAGAGTTTTACACACCGGTCTGTTATTGTGGCGACATTTCCATGCCCTAAAACGTGATGCTAAATGAAACGAAGTGTGATTGGTTGTTTGACATGTCGGTCAAACGGCCTCTAATGAAAGCTGCCATAGATTCCAGACCTTCTGCCGTCAGTCTGGCTACAGAAGACTAGCTAAACTCCAGCTTGTTTGTTTTTCGTATCATCATCGGCCACGCCCCTGCAATGAGGAGCAAGCGTGTACACATGGTTGCCAGATTGCTTAAAATAAGCAAAACAACGAGCAGAAAATGTATCCTTGTAACAGTGAAGCTCTGATTCTGGGATTTCAACTCTTAAAATCTGGCAACCACACTCATGGAAGCCCTCATAGTAGAGGTGTGTAGAGCACTATGCAATAACATTTTGTCAACTTTTTTTGACCTGTTTTTGTTAAAGTTTTAATTATATTTAATACATTTTAGTCTCGTCTTATTTCGTCAATGGAATTGCATGTTGATTTAATCATAGTTATCGGTTATCAAATCTTTACAAATCTTGTGTAATGATACTTTAATGATTTTGTGTAATGATTTTCTATGAATTTTTTTGTAATGATTTTTTTGATTTTTATATAATTGCTAATATCAATTACGCTATAATCGGCTTTGTTGAATGTATGGAATTTTGATTTTTTTTCAATTTATTAATTGAAAATTGGTCCGATTTTCACCAAATTCAGCTCAGACTGCATCTGAGACTTATCTCTGCAAAGCTTTGACATACTGACACCAAACTTTGTTTGTCTTTGTCACCTCACACTGACTGACCTCACCACATCAATATAATAAAACTGCCACTTTTATCATTAAAAGTGATAAACTGATATATATATATATATATATACATTAATAAATTGTTCTCAGCCATTTTGACTACAATCATATGAAAATGTCTCTAATTACTCATGGTTGCAGTTGGTCTGATGCTCGCTACCATGCTTGCTCCTCATTCTGTCCCTATTGCTCTTGGCCCCTTAATTGCTGCTTGTAGCTATATTTAGAAACTGTTTCTATTTAGTGACTGACTACTTTTGCTATACGCAAACTGCCTGCCATATTGGAACAGTCAAAGCTGAACTTTGGTGTGGAATAAAAATATTTTTTTTTAAATTAAAATGTTTTTTGAAGCTTAATAAAGTCACTTATGGAGAATATTGGACAATTTATAAAGAGGAGAACTGAAAAAAATTCCATTAGCATCCAAACAAGGCTATCAATCTGGTGGAGTTACAGATGAGTTACAGTCTTCCTCTATAAGGTTTTTTGAGCTCACATAGTGGAACTAGGGTTGCAAATTTCGGAAACATTCAAGTTTTTGGAAACTTTTGGAAAATACCAAGGTATTTGGGAAAGTTTTGAAAAGTTTCTGGAAATTTGCCACCCCTTTGAGACCCCAAGTGGTAGAAGAAAAATAACAAAACTACAAGAGGCAAAAATGCATTTTTACTTCCTGAGCAGGAAGTATTGTCTATTCCTTCCAGATCCTGTTTAACTTTTTTTTCATGTCACCATTGAAACACTGTATAATAGAGCTGTAACTCTCTACTCACCATCACAGACAGTAACATTGAATCTGTGTTTAGTCTCTGATCTGCTGTTTTTGATGGACACTTCATAAAGTCCAGAGTCTGTGGTTCTGGTGTTTGTGATGGTCAGAGATCCAGTCTGATTGTCCAGCTGCAGTCTGTCTCTGAATCTCTCATCAGGACCATCATATGTGTTGAAGATTCCAGCCTCTTGACTGATTTTAGCTATGAGTGACCTGTTCGGTCCAAACTTCCAAAGAACCTGATCATCTTTCTGTATTTCAGTGAGACTAGTGTTTAGAGTGACTGAATCTCCTTCAGTCACTGACACTGACTTCACTTCATCAGCAAACACACCTCAAGAACAAACACAAACACCTTCTCAGTCACACAAAAATGTAGGTTGGTTTAATAAAGCTTTAACCGAAGTTTGAGCTAGTTATTAAATAATTAAACTTTGGAAAGGTGAAAACATAAACCTGGTTAAAATACAGAATCAAATTCAAAGCAGATAAATGGCCATGTGGAAAACACAGATATCTTCTGTATTCACACACCTTTATATATTGAACATTTTAAGTTTTGGTTTAGTGTTAAGAAGAGTTACAAAAATAAAAAATAAAACAACGTGAAAAAAATTTTTTAATCTACTGATGTTGGAACCACACAAAAACAACATGCAAATATAAATCATAAAACCTGTCTATAACTCACCAACCAGACAGAAACACCAAAAACCACAAAAAGCAAAAGTTTGAAACATTTTCTTCAGCAGTTCAGTGGTCTGAGTTTCACTCAAGTCTGAAAAACTGTGAGCACCTGCAGTTATACAGTGTAGAGAAAAAGCTGGTCACAATGTGAACTATTCACTAACTTCCGCCAGACTGAATTGGACCACACCTCACGCCTTTAAACGTGCACTTGCAGTGTGCACCAAGCACTAGGAAAATAAATGTATCAGATTGGGTCTCGGTATCAGCAGATCCTCAATATTCAATGACTGGGATCAGGGACATCCCTACTGTAGCAGTGGCAGGCCCAAACAAAACTTCAATCAGTAGATTAAAGAGAGAGTTTAAAAAATAACTAAACAAACAATTTTGATCCAATAGTTTGGGCACCAGACAAGTTTAATCTTGTCAAATGTCACAGTTTCACCGGTAAAAAAAATAAATAAATGAATCAGATTCCCACACAATAAAAAATATATATATATGCATATATACATTTTCAAAGTTATACTTTCAACAATCAATTAGGAATCGAACAAACAGAGAAAACGTTAAACTTTGTTTCAAATTTAAAGACAATATCAGATTCACGTTTAGATTTTCAATCAACAGAGGGAAACATGAAAAAACTAAACTAGCACTTTGGTTCAAACATAGTTCAAACATAGTATGTCTACTGTTTTTTGTAGTCCAACAATTAGGCCTGGATTGGCTATTTGGGAGCACTGGGAACATTCCCGGTGGGCCGGTGTTGTCATGTCTCTGTGGAGGCACAGAAACACGAAATGGACTAACTGCATACAATGCCAAATTCAAGAGTTTATAAAAAAAGATGGGTAATGTAAAAAAAAGTGTTTAAAATTTGGCTTTTATTTGGGCAGCATGCCATATTTCAAGGCCTTAGGTCTCTTTAATGCATACTTTGTGGAGGCCAAGAAACAACACTGTGAAATGGGCTGATGGCACAACAGGTGTCTCAGTGTGCATTGTCTATATGCCAAGTTTAATGGTTTCTCATGCACACATACAATCTGTATATTTTTTATTTTTGCAAAGGTTCTTGAGGCTATGTAATACAGTGCTAAGAATATTGTAAGAAGAAACCCAAATATGTCAACACAGCATTTCTTACATGCATTTTGTGGGGATCTCCAGTGATCACTTATGCACAGATTTTGCTCATCTCAAATGAGCTTAGTGTTGAGAGTGTCTGATAGCACTGAAAAATTCAGAAATACTCAACTTTATGCAAATAAACAGCCAAGAGGTTCCAGTAGTGACTTTGTCATGAGAAATATATATATATATATATATATATATATATGTGAATATATATACATATATATATATATATATATTTAAAGTATAACATATGCAGACTGTGAAGAGTTTGTGCTGAATTTAGTGCATAAACAGAATTGTTTACATATTGTTACATTTAATGTTGAAGTTTGGACACTTCATTCTAAATTGATTAAGTTAATTAAATTGAAACTGTATCTTTCCAGCTGTATATTAGTCTATATATAATTATATTGTCTGTGTAGTGAAACAGTGAAGAAAGAGTTCTGTTGTGAAATCGGACTACAGTTCAACACACTACATGCTCAACTCAAGTCGAGACACAAAGACAGAAGTAGTTTTTTCTTCTTCCTGACTTTACTTCAGTCCACGACGCTCTCAGATCATCTTTTTAAGCACCCTGAGTGATACCATTTCAAACCTCGGAGATGTTTAAAACAAAAACTGTTGTTATTTCGTGGCTGTGCTTTTGCCATCTAGTTGGTAAGTTTTTTTGGAAGAAACATTTTTGGGGTTTATGGCAGACATTAGTACAGATCAGTTTTTCCCTCTTGCTGTGTTTTGCACATGGCCATTTATTTGCCATGCTGCTGATTCTATATTTTGATTCTATGTTTCTACCTTTCCAAATTAGATTTTTTTTTTTTAAAACTACTCCAAACTTTAAGCTTGATTGAGTTAAATATTTATTGTATTATGCTTGACTGAGACTGTTTGTGTTTGTTCTTCAGGTGTGTTTGCTGATACAGATGAAGTGGAGTCAGTGTCAGTGACTGAAGGAGATTCAGTCACTTTAAACACTAGTCTCACTGAAATACAGAAAGATGATCAGGTTCTGTGGAAGTTTGGACCGAACAGGTCACTCATAGCTAAAATCAGTCGAGAGGCTGGAATCTTCAACACATATGATGGTCCTGATGAAAGATTCAGAGACAGACTGAAGCTGGACAAACAGACTGGATCTCTGATCATAACAGACGCCAGAACCACAGACTCTGGACTTTATGAAGTGTCCATCAAAAACAGCAGCTCAGAGGCTAAAAACAGATTCAATGTTACTATCTACAGTGAGTAGACAATTACTCTCCCTCTGTTATATGTTACAAACTTGTCCAAGTATTTACAGTGAGAATTATTCTTAATTCTCAGAGAAAAAAAAAGAAGAAAATTTTCCTAGCATTTACAGTGAGAATTATTCTTAATTCTCAGAGAAAAAAAAAGAACATTTTTACAGTGAGAATTATTCTTAATTCTCAGAGAAAAAAAAAGAAGAAAATAAATATGAATCCTTATAACCAAAGCCTAATTGTTAGAGATTGGAAAATTTTTTGTTGTTGATTTCACTTCTTTTTTTATGACTTATGATAAATGTCTATCTTAATCCTGGCTGTCAGTGAGGAGTATAAGATTTTAATACACTTGATAAATTTATCATTAAAGCCGAAACTTGCCAGTTCCTGATACAAATAATCCAATCCAACAGAGTCAAATGCTTTCTCAGCATCTAATCTCAACAAGACTGTGCTTGTATTTTCTGTCATAATGTAGCTCATTATTTTTAGCGTTCTCCTTAAGTTATCCTGTGTCTGTCTATTTTGTTATAAATCCAGTTTGATCTAAATCTACCAACACAGGAATAATGCCAGTCTCTTAGATAAGATAGAAGCAAATAATATTTCTATATGAGCTACAATCTTTTGCATCCTTCCCTTCCTTTGGGATGACCGAAATAACTGCTTCTTTCCAAGACTGTGGGATTTCCTCACCTCTCAGTATATAATTAAAGCAATTAAGCAGTATGGGTGTTATTTGGGCTCTGAACACCTTATAAAATTCAGACGGATAACCATCTGTTCCTGGTGCTTTATTCATTTTCAGTTTTCATATTTCTCTATCTAGTTGTTCCAGCGTTATTTCAGCCATTAGTTCTTTATTCAATTTTTCCCCTAGTGATGGTGGGTCCAGTAAATCTAAAAAACTTTTTAAGGTTAGGTTATCTGCCCGGGCTGGTTGGGTATATAGATCTTTGTACACTTAACAGCACTACACAGACATCTTTGACCTTTGTGCTCACATCTTATGTCTTTTGCAGCGTCATAATAGACCCCTTTTAAGACTGCTCTGATGCTGGATTTCACAGGCAAAAAGACAAAAGCAGCATCAACTGCCTGTGACACTAATGGCTAATAAAGTAGAAACAGCCTATAAGCTGTGCTGATAATGTTCATAGTGTTTGTTATAAATCAGTCGCATTCACTCACACTGATGTCTTCCTTTGGTTCCAGGAACAGTCTCATCCTCTTCTTCTCATCCTCCAGACTTGGTCTCTCTGACAGTGCTGACTTCTGCTGGGTCTCTGTTGATTGGAGCTGCAGTCGGGATCTTCTGCATCTACAAGAAATATAGAAAAACTGATCAAGAAGGCAAGTGTTATCTACTGATGCAACTTCGGTGAACATAGATTATATCAACACAATAATAAAGCTTTTTATGAAGAAAAACAAGACGTTTTGTTGGATTAATACCTTTATTATTATTGTTAAAACAGTTCAGACTCGTACAGAAGAGATCACTTACTCTGTTCCAAAGTTCTACAAAAGCAGCGCACAGAAAGCGGTAAGATCATTTATATCTGTCACCTGTGTCTCACTCTTATATATTTATAAAAGCACTAGCAAATCAGATGATTTTGTCCCATAACTGCCCGCACTTTCTTTTTCATACTATAATAAAGATAACAAACACACCCACAAAAAACCTTGTAAAATAAAAATAAATAAATAAATAAATAAACTGCAAATGTGAGATATTACAATGACAAAAAACTAAAGTCACAACTGTTTTATTTACATAGTTTTTTTTTTTTTTTTTTTTACTTTGAGGTGGAAAGGAGCTTCTATATTTAATAAATACATAAAATTGATACATTTATGAATACGATTAGAAGACAAAACAGAAAAGAAAAAAAAACTGAGAAGAATACATATAGAGTGCAAGATCTTTAAACATTGCTCTCAGATAGGTGTAAAAACACTTCTAACAGTCACCATGCTAAAGTTCAGTCTGTTTTCCTGAAACGTGCATTTAGTCTAAAAGACAGAGCTGCCACTGCTGTCTTGTATAAGGAAACAGAGAATAAAACTGCTTACACTTTTACTGGATAGTATTACTAAAACAATCTATAAAATCTGAATTAAACACCCCATGTATAACACTGACAGGAAAGGACCCCTAATATGTATTTGCAATCATCATAATTTCATAAAACAAGATTCTTTTTGAACTTAGGATGCTGAAGACTACCATATGAAACGTTAGACGTGTTTGCAGACATCTCAAACTGAATCTTAAGAATCAAGCACATTAACTGTGGTAAACTCTTACATTATCTCCGGGGCATTTGTCTCTTTGTATCTCTTTGTGTCTTCTTTCAGGAAGTCAAACAGGAGGATGAGGCGATGTACGCACGTGTCGCACGAAACGCTGATCAAACTCGTCAGTGATGCGGTGATTACAGTGATTTTACACGAATGCTAAAAAGATGGCTATAGCAGCAAGCTGTTAAACATGTAAAAGAGTGGTTGGGTTTACATGATGTTTAAGTGCATGTAAACAGCAAAAATTTAGGTTTGTCTTCCTTTAAAGGGATAGTTCACCCAAAAACAAATGATATCACTCAAGATGAAGGTGACACTTTTTTCTTCAGTAGAATGGTTAAGAAGATTTTTAGCTGATACTGTTGTCTTTGGTGATTCATATAATGCAAATCAGCATCTACCAGCACTTGAAAGTCAAAAAAAAAAAAATCATATGCAGGTTAGACAAAATAAATAACCAATACTGAGAGGTCTTATGAAGTGAAATGATTGGTGTGTGCAAGAAACTGAACATTATTAGAATATTATTACCTGAACCTGAAACAAACAGTCCTGAGTGATGTCCGGTTCGCGAGTGAATCATTCTTTTGAACCGGTTCTTTTTAGTGAACTGAATGATGAATCAGTTCACCAAATCAGACTGAACCATCTGAAACCTAATGAAAGGTTTTATGGTTTCTTATGGTTAATGTAACAATGTGAGCTGATGAAGACTAATTTATTCACTTAATATGCTTTAGACATCATCGTTATTGGGTTTTAATAATATAATTGCATGTATGTTGCGTCAATGCATGATTATCTAAACAAACTATAGTGGACCAGTTTATTGAAATGAACCATCAGAGAGAACCAGTTTGCAGAAAAAGAATCAGATTTCCCCATTTACCTCAATCTGCGGTTAATAAAGGTAATTATGTTGCAAATAATGTTCAGTTTCTTGCACACACTGATCTTTTCACTTCATAAGACCTCAAAATATCATCAGGAGCCAAAGGTATTCATTTTGTGCTCCTTTTTGAATCACCAAGGATCACATTTTCAGCTAAAAATCTTTGCTGTTCTACTGAAGAAAACAAAAAGTCACCTACATCTTGGATGGACTGAGGATAAGTAAATTAACAGCGTGAACTGTTCCTTTAAGTGCATGTAAGCTCTGAACAGCAACATTACCACTTTATTCAAATGTTTTTATTTGTGTTGTATGTAATTTAGATTTCTATTATTGTCATTTAGATAATTTTTAATGATATGCTTATTGTGATCCTACATGTTAATGCGTGTTTCAATTAAACTAGAGGTCAAAGGGTAAAACATAATCACACAGAGAGAAAGTATTAGAAATAGATAAAAAAAAATAACTAATCTACATGTAATAGACATTTATCTTACACAAACATGTATTGTACAAAGCCACTTCATTTGTTCCAGCAGCTTATTTTCTTAATTCTCTCAGTGCATTCATATCAAAAGTCATATTTAAAAAGCCGACAGCCATTCTGAGAGTCAAATTAAAACCACTGAGAAAATTTTAGCAAATAAATCTACTTTTTATATTAGCAGTAAACTTATGGTATCGCTGTCTTTTTATAGTAATGCAAACACAATCATACCACAGAAGGCCTCGTTTAATATCTGGAAAGAAATGTGGTTTTATTTGTTTTGGCAGACAGCATGTGCATGAAAATGTGTCTATACTGGACGTCTGTGTTTAATGTATGTTAGAGTGTACATGTCTTGAGGTGTGAATAGTTTCAGTGAATAGCATGTGCATTCACAATTTGCATTCTTTTTTATGTGAAACTGTTTTACTGTGAAATAAAGTACATATATGAATGCTAATGTTTGACAAAAAAAGATTATTGTCTGAATGAGAAATAATATAAAATATAATATATTATGCGTATGTGAAATATAAGATATATGCATCTGTCCATAGCTGATTTCTATCAGTCATTAATTTGCATACTAATGCAGTGATCCTGCAGATAAGTGTTAGTTTCAGCAGAAATTATTTCCAGCTCCAGCGACACTCGTTTCTGAGAAGTTTCCACTATTCTTGATATCACACTTATCTGTTTCGTGAAGAATGTGTCATGATCGTCTGTCACCATCGAGGACAAACAACGTTATTCATTTTAAGAATAAATGCATTGCAGTGAAAATTAAAACGCATAATTTAATACAAGTTGTAGTATTTATGCAGTAATCATTTTCTACAAACTGTGCAGAAGTGATTATTATGCTTAGAGATAAGTGTGTGTGTGTATATTATATTATATATATATATATATATAATATACACACATATATTATATGTTGATGTTTGCATACAAAACCACCACTGGCTCTGCACCGCTTTACCTAAATTCATTACTTTAGACTTATGTGCCTCTAGAAGCTTGTGTTCTGCAAGTGAACGTCGCTTGATTGTTCATCTCAAAGAAGCACAAAGTCACTTTTACGGACTTTTAAATTAAATGTTCCCTCCTGGTGGAATGAGTCCTTAGCCATCTTCAAGAATTGGCTTAAAACACATCTCTACCATCTTTATTTGATCCTCTAACTCTAGCACTCAATATTCTAATTCTATTCTTAAAAAAAAAAAAAAAAAAAAAAAAATCTAACTAGCTAAAAAGCTAATCTTTTTGTATTCAATTTTCTTTTCATTTATTATATATACAGTACAGAACAAAAGTTTGGAAACATTACTATTTTTAATGTTTTTGAAAGAAGTTTCTTCTGCTCATCAAGCCTGCATTTATTTGATCAAAAATACAGAAAAAAAAAAAGTAATATTGTGATATATTATTACAATTTAAAATAATTGTTTTTAAATGTATTATACTTTAAATTATCATTTATTTCTGTGATGCAAAGCTGAATTTTTAGGATCATTATCACATGATCCTTTAGAAATCATTCTAATATGATGATTCATTATCAAAGTTGGAAACAGTTCTGCTGCTTAATATTTTTTCAGAACATGTGATACTTTTTTTAGGATACTTTGATGAATAAAAAAGTAAAAAAAAAAAAAAAGAAGCTATGTTTTTAAAATATAAATATTTTGTAATAACAATATACACTACTGGTCAGTAATTTGGGGTGAGTATTTTTTTCTTCTTTTTTTTTTTTAAATAAAATCAATACTTTTATTCAGCAAGGATGTGTTAAATTGATAAAAAGTGAAAGTAAAGAAAATAGATTATTAGAATATATATTATTAGAATTTATTTTTTTCTTTTGAATAAATGCAGTTCTTTTTAACCTTTTATTAATCAAATATATTAGACAGCAGAACTGTTTCCAACACTCATAATAAATCAGAATATTAGAATGATTTCTAAATGATCATGTGATAGACTGGATGTTACATGTGACACTGAAGGCTGGAGTAATGATGCTGAAAATTCAGCTTTGCATCACAGGAAATAAATTATTTTTTAAGTATATATATATATATATATATTATATATATATATATATATATTTTGTTTTTTTTTTTTTAACAATTACATATTTGGTTACTAAAACTAAAACAGCTTTTATATTAGAAAGAAAAAAATCCTATTCCTGTCATGAGGCGCAAACATGATTATGATTATCAATTAATTTTTTTTTCATAATATGTTGCTGTCATGAAGCGCAAACATGATTGTGAATTTGTTTTAAAATAATTTGATATTAATTTGATCCATCTAACTACTTTATTAGTAAGTATAAAGAAGGGTATTCACCATTTTTTTTTTTTTTGTGAAGTGAAGTAAAATATTATATTTTATTTTGGAGTACTTTTACAAAATTATTTTGGACCCAAGTTTTATTGTTTATCTTTTATTTATATACAAGTTTGTTTTATGGGACATCATACTGCTTTAATGGAGTTAAATTTCTATGGGACGTGATACTGGTTTAATGGAGTTGGATAATATAATCCAAAATTCTTATTTTATTTGGTAAATACCACATGAACAAAGCAAAACACGTTTAATGTAAATAAATAACAATTATAAAGATGTACTGCCCTGTTGTTAACAATACATTTAAGTAATATAATATTTATAAATATGTATTATATATATGTATTTATATGTTTTTATATATACATTTAAGATATATATATATATATATATATATATTTTAAATCCTTTAAAAAATGTATTACAAAATACCATGTGCCTAAACTGTTAGTCTATCGCTCTCTAGTGTTCACAACTAGAATCTTCCTCTCCAAGAATAAATAGATCTACTTTTAAAAGATGGGGCGCTATAAATAAAGCTTACAGTAGAGCAGCAAACCAATTACTTTAAAATAACTAAAAGCTTTTAAAAGACGATTAGTCACAGATAGCCGTTCAATACTGACGGTTTTTTTTGAAAGTATTCAGGCCTAAAACATGGTTTTATTTGCAGTGCAGAGTCGTTCATAAACAAGTTAAATAAATTAAAGTCGACTATATTAACCTTAATGCCCTGCTTGATTATAAAGTTAACTATCTTCATTGCTGAGTGAGGATACATTTGTTAGTTTGATTTAAAAATGACTGCAAGTAAAGATTCACTTCATCGAGAGATGCTCCAAACGACTCGGCGCTAAATGATTCATTCAGACTGATTCGGGACTCATTTTAAACCGTTCTGCTAATCTGTTTGGCCAATTCATTGAAAAGAGTCGACTCAAAAGAGTGATTCATTCTTTAATCGCTGGTTCTGATTATAAACAGCATGAAATGTCAGGAAATCTAAATAATGATCTAAGTCTAAAGCGGTGATTATCGTCGTATTTGAGTGTGAGTCCCGTTTACAACACTTGACGAATGTAACAGACAATCTCACAAGAAAATCTCACCTTGAAGGATCCTGATGACGTCAAGGACACAGACTTGTAAGGGACTGTGAAGATCTGAGCTGTTTTCTGTGCGGTTACTGTGGTTTTTTTGTTTTTTTTTGAGTTCTTAAATAAAATGTCTCGGTGCAATCTGAACATGTCTGTCTTTTATTCATCTTAACAACACGACATTAGCTCAAGAGGGTCTGGCTGCAGACATATGGGCGAGTGGAGCTCCACCATAGACTGTATAAAAACAGAGCGCCACTCAAGAGCGGAAATACTGTACGTAACTTCCACTAGTGACTTTGCGTAGATTTTCGTCACCTCCATGTGGGCGAGTGGAGCTACACTCAAGAGCGGAAATACGTCACCTCCACCAAACTTTCGTTTTGTATTATTAATTGTTATATACAAGGGTGCTTTGCATGTTTTGTATTATGTTTGTTCGTAATTTTAATATTTTTTTTTATTTTTACAATTGTGACTATCCGTAGTAGAAATAATAAGAAAAAAAATATAATATATACTAATCTTTTACGGTTTATGACACGACAGCGTTTTTTTATTCCCCCCCACAAATATGCACTACAGACATCCACAATCCATATTTTGAGGGCTTCTGCCTTTTGCTCATGTTTGTTTTACCAATGTACAGCTGCCAATGTAACATTCCACACATTTTAGAACGTTAACCTTATGTTTGTGATATTTAGCAGTGAAAAATAAATGAAATATTAAATAAATTATTAAAATAATACCTCAACCAGGATTTTGTGTGTTGAATTTTGTATTTTAAGCAAAATAACAACATATACAAATAAACCACAGTAAAACAATGAAGAATAATTTCCACAATTTAACAGTTTTAATTGTTTTTGAGTAATAATGATAATAATGAAAACATATTACACTTTTTAATTGTTTTTTAGTAGTATTGATTTTTTTTGGTACTTATGAGGACATGAACTGCAAGTGACCATAATTGTTACAGTAAAAACACAATGTGTGCACACGCACACACACTTTACTCTTCAAGACCTGGGGTCATCTGAGGAGTAAACCCCGAAAGCTCTCCCTGTTGTTTCAGACCCACAGTCTTTTGTGAAGCTGGTTGCACTGTAAGCGACTGCACCTAGAGATGATGTGCTTTCTGTACTTTAGATAGTGATAGTGTCTCTTTAAATATCTTCACTGCACCTGTTCAGTATCAAAAAAAACAACAAAAAAAAAAAAAAAAAAAAAAAAAGTAACAATAAAAAAAATAAATTTTCATGTTTCAGTCAAAAGTTTCATGTTAAGGAAATGGAAGAGAGTGAGATTACTTAGCCTAATTGTTATACCCACAAAAAACAAGAGGGTCACCCACACTTACTGAAGTCACTATCACTATCAGCTTAAGTGTGCCTCCTGTTAAATATGCTCCTGACTGACAATGTTGTTAAATCTCTGGCATGAACAATTACGTCAGATGGGTCAAGTTTAATTACATGACTGACAATGCATTATCATTAATGTTAAAGCAATTTACTTGTTCTGATGCATCTGATTGCTGGGCTGGGGACACAAAGAAGACATGAGCACAGCAAAACTGGAACAAAACTATGTCTGTGTACTGACGTTATGTAAATTCAACACAGAAAAGTACTGCATCAATCACCTTTGACCATCCCAAAGCATCTAATAACTTCCTACTTGAAAGATTTAATTGGGAGAACCATTCATGCTGGTTCTGTGAGAAAGATATTGAAACTGTAGAACATGTGTTTTTCCAGTGTGAACTTGTACAGACTTTCTGGCTGGAATTTCAAAACTGGCTTCATTCCAAACATATATCAATACAGCCTTTGACTGTGATCTCAAATTAAGGTTGGAGTATTGTTGAAGGATAAGATCCTAGACTTTTTGATAAATAATTTAATTACTTTGTGTAAACACTATATTCACAGATGTAAGTATTTAAAGGTTAAACCCCACTTCAGTGGCTGGAAGAATGAACTGAAGATTTTTGCAAAGTCTCTTCACTACATGATGGACAGGAACGCCCAGAAACTCCTGTATGCTTTGAACTTGTTTTTGCTGTTAGAATAAGACCCTCATCCTTCTTTTTCTTTCCCTTTTTTACTCTGTTTTATCTTATGGTGTGATTATTGTTATTTGTTTTGTTTTTTTCATTTTTTTTTCTTTCTATTTGGCTGTATCAACACTAATAATGTGTTCAGTTGTTGAAACGTGCCGTAAAGGTTTGTAATTGAACTTGGTACCTTAATTTATTGTTAAAAATGCGTATATATGATATATAGATCAGTGGCCAGATATCAACATTGCTCGCGATATAAAAGAAATCTATAAATCCATCGTGTTTATTAATCCTTTTGTGAGTAATTTCACGCAAGCCCTGTGTGTTTTTCTTACCCTGCACGTTACAACAGCGTCAGTTTTAGCATGCTGAGATAAAATTACCTGAGTTTAAGTTTGAAGAACTCACGGCGACGCCATCTTGATCAAGTGGAGGTGACGTATTTCCGGTTCGAGAGTGGAAAGACTGCAAGTAAAGATTCACTTCATCGAGAGATGCTCCAAACGACTCGGCGCTAAATGATTCATTCAGACTGAGTCGCGACTCGTTTTAAAGCGTTCTGCTAATCTGTTTGGCCAATTCATTGAAAAGAGTCGACTCAAAAGAGTGATTCATTCTTAAATCGCTGGTTCTGATTATAAACAGCATGAAATGTCAGGAAATCTAAATAATGATCTAAGTCTAAAGCGGTGATAGAGTAGCATATGAGTGTAAGTCCCGTTTACAACACTTGACAAATGAAACAGACAATCTCACAAGAAAATCTCACCTTGAAGGATACTGATGACGTCAAGGACACAGACTTGTAAGGGACTGTGAAGATCTGAGCTGTTTTCTGTGCGGTTACTGTGGTTGCTCTTTGTTTTGTCCAGTTCTTAAATAAAATGTCTCGGTGCAATCTTAACATGTCTGTCTTTTATTCATCTTGACAACACGACATTAGCTTGTCCTTTTTTACTACTTCTTCATTGCCATGTATCCAACATATATCACGTAACACAGTGCCATCTAGTGGCTTACTAGCATAACAGGCACAATCACTTGATATCATCACATTCTGGTTGTTAGGTGACTGTTTCAATATTACGAAGCTACAGGAACTCGCGTTCCTCAGAAAGTCATAATTCACCACTTTTACAAAAAGAAAAGTCCAACAAAACGCCATTTGAAGATGTATCGTGTATTGTGACGTCACGCGAACATGGCGACACGCGGCGAGATGCACACATAAACATTCACTTTTAAACAAATAAAACATCAAATGTCGTTACATCATAATAAAACCTCGCAGCAAACGTTAGCGGAATCAAATGTGAAACACATTAAATGACCCTCTCGCGCAGTGCTGCAGCTTTGGTTTCTGTTTCTGTTTTTCCAGCAGTTCACGTCTGTCCTGTGATTATACTGGAGCTGTGGTCTGATTGGTCGCCTCTGCTCTGGTGGGCGTGGCTACTGTGGCTGTTCTGGTTCATGACATCATAGCCACAAGCCTGCAGAGCGTCTCGCTGCAGCCTGCGGTGGACATCCAACCCGGCCCACATCCAAGTGTGACGTCACAGACCACGCCCATGTCAAAATACGTCACATTCTCAATCATTTTGAAACAGGAAGAAGCATTGATAAGAAGATAATTTGTATTGTTTGCCAACCGCTAAAAAATAAGCTGTTGTTTGCCGTGTCGGTAAGTAAAAAAAAAATATCTTTGGTCTTTACCAAACGTTGACAACTTTAAGAACGTGTGCGATATTTGTGTGCATGTGCATAAACAACAGTAAGTATTTTTAATTTCAACTTCACACAGGCACGTTATTGCTAGCAACAAATATACTTATATATATATATATAGATATATATATATATATATGGTGATATATATATATATATCTGTGTGTGTGTGTGTGTGTGTGTGTGTGTGTGTGGTGTGTGTTTGGGGGTGGGGGGGTGAGATGAGTGTTTTTATGTTGGGGGGGTCTATGTATCCACACATGTATGTATATATGTATGTATGTATTTGTGGCATGCATGGGGTACACACACACACACCAAATACATACATATATACATACATACATGTGTAGATAGATAGAGAGAGAGACAGATAGATAGATAGATAGATAGAGGGCACAAGTCTTACAACATAAAATAAATTATGAATCAATGTGCAATACTTTTTTATACCCTTCCCCCCCACACATAACACTCATCTCACCCACTCAGACACACACACTTCATCCCTCTCATACATATGTACTTACCTGCCCCCACCACACACACACACACACACACACACAACATCTTTAATGATATACTCTGATCACAGTAACTTGGTTGGGCAACCGCATCATTTCACAATGTCTTGCTGGATAACTCTGTGTATGTCACAAATTATCTTTGTATTCTTCTATATTAACGAAAAGATCACATAATGTTTGTTTGTCATGTTTTACAGCATCCTACACATTTTCAGTCCAAAACTGATGCAGAGCAGTTCTCCCGGGTTAAGGGGTCCCTGCTGCAGTTTCACCAGTAAAGAAAATTACTTGTTACAGTTCACTTGAAGGACCACATAAGCCATGCAGTGGTGCATGGAGGTATGGTGAGAGCATTTCTTTAGATATTGATTGATTTTTTGTGGTTTAAAATCATAAATATGTTTATGTAGAATGATGAGGTAAATAATTTTTAGTGGACACATATACCCCCGACACGTATGTTTTCTCTATTTTTAACAGGAGCGCCAAGAGGACATAAAGTGGAAGTTTGTAAGGGACATTGGTCCAGCGTGGTACAGAGTCATCGTGGGTTATTCTGTGGGGAGGTGACAGGGCCTGCTGTTCTCCAGATGGACAGTATAAATCAACAGAATGCCATCAAAGACTACCTGGAGGGAGAATCGGAGGATATATTAAAGCAAGGACTCTCTCTGTGTAGTCTGTGTATGTATGTGTGTGTACTGCATGTCAAGAACTGTTTATCTGATCATTCAGCTGTTCATTCAGCTGCTCAGACTTTATAATATTTGGAGCATACCTTTTGTTAAACACAACCAGTCAAAAGTTTTTGAACAGTGAGATTTTTTTTATGTTTTTAAAGAAATATCTTCTGCTCATCAAGCCTGCATTTATTTAATCTGAAGTACAGCAAAAACAGTCCAATTTTAAAATATTTGTATAATATTTTGCTTTTGTAATATATTTTGCTATTTAAAATAACAATTTTATAAAATAACAATTCTATTAAAATGAAATTTATTCCTGTGATTTCAAAGGTGACTTACTCCAGTCACATGATCCTTCAGAAATCATTCTAATATGCTGATTTGATGCTCAAAAAACATTTTATTATTATTATGTTAATACACTGAAGACTGGAGTAATGATGAAGAAAATTCAGCTTTGATCACAGGAATAAACTGCATTTTAAAATACATTCAAATAGAAAGCACTTCTTTTAAATTGTAAAAATATTTAACATTACTGTTTTTGCTGTGTTTTGGATTAAATAAATGCTGGCTTGGTGAGCAGAAGAGACATTAAAAAATAATAAAAATCTTACTGTTCAAAATCATTTGACAGGTGGTGTATATTATTATTTTTTATTTTTTTTGTAAAATTGTACATGTAATTATTTTTGTAAAATAATAAATATAAAAATTACCCAATGAAAACAATGGATGCCTCATTCATTCATCTTTAAGTATGTGGAGGACCTGGACATGTTTCATATCAAGTGTGATGAACAAGGCCTGAAGGTCAATGTCATGTTACTTATATAATCTATCAATGCAATCTTTATTCAGCCTAAGTATGTGTAGCCTACTGCATATGGGGAACTGTTGATTCTATCATTCAAATGTTAACACTTTATGATAAGTGGAATAAATCTTTAGAAAATAAATGACAATTATACAATACCAACTTTTACAATAATTTTGCATACTTTTACAATACCAAAATCTAATTGTCCCCTTTAAATTTGATGCATTTCAATTTTGCCTTGGGTAGGTCAAAATCGTTTTTTAATATAAATGTGAATTTATCTCATTACATAAATGAACAAGGTAAGGTTTAAAAGTTTTAATTGACAATTAGCATACTTTAATCAACATAAGCGTTTTAGGAGCTGTTATGATGACGAAATCAGCTCCGTATATTAGACATATTAAATATATATTAGATTTAAGTTGTGCCATTTTAGCCTAGACATCCTTTACAAAAATAAGAAAACGTGTATTAGTAAAACGAAGGACAACATTTATTTCTTTTAGATCCCATTAACTTCCATAAATTGCTTCAACATATTTCCGGGTTTCCTACAACAGTAACTATGTACATATTTCTACATAAAACAGATAAGATATTATAATTTTTTTATGCTTTTGGTTCTCATTTAGCACGTTAGAGAATAATTAAATGTATATTCCCAGCAGGAGGAGCAAGAGAGCTTTGAACAGAGAGGATGAATCTGCTGGAGCGCCACCTGGAGGATGAGATTTAAAACAGCGCTTTCCCCGTGATTTAGTCACTGGATTGGATCTGATTCAGATATGAACACTGGATATTTACAATTATTCGTTACACAATTTATTTCTAAATGTAATTCACCACATCTGTGTTTTGTACTGTATTCGTGTTTCAAATGAGATGAAATGTACATTTGCATTAATTCTGTTTCGGGTTTCCTTTAGACTGATATTTATATCCAAATTTGACCTGAACAAAATATTTACATGACATGGTACATATAAACACTTTTCCTTTGAACTGAAGTGATCTTTTCATCATCAATAACTGAAATAATCAAATAAAGAGTTTTAACTCAATATAGATCAGTGAAATGTCTCAAATACTGAATTAAACACAACAGAGTTAGTTACACTCAACATTTTATTTTCTTAATACTAACACTGTTTCCTGTTATAACAGTGGTTTATTAACAAGCAAAAGCTGAAGGAATGAAATGTTAGACAGTAAGATCATCTGTAAGTCCTGAATGAACACAGACTGCAGTCTTCAGAAAAACACTGAATTCAGATCAGTTCAGATATCACACTCACATCTTATCAGGTGATAGAGAGATGGAAAAAAAAAGATTATAATGCCATCTATATGACACTACATTTAATACAAAATATTTAAGCATGAACACTTCAATAAAGCACAAATACTGTATGTGTGATGTAACAGCACAAGTGCATCAAATAAAAACAAACAAGAACTATAGCATATATCTATACGTTAATTAGCTTGAGATTACTTCTGCACAATCTTGCAGGTGTCACAACAATCAAGTCATCTCACAGTGTAACATCCTGCATAACCTGAATCAGTCAAACTGGCCTTTAATACAAAATAACATAATATCAGTGCAATATCAGCATCAGCGCAAACAGCAAACTGTTACATCAACGTCATCATAAATCAAAGCATGTTTCTCTGTTTATGTAAAAAAATTAAGGCTTCACTCATTACGATACAAAAACTCAAATGTCTTGACTTCAGTCATTCTTCATCTGTATATTGTTACAGTGAATATAAGCTGTTCACATTTCAAGAAGCGTTGGTCAATTCAGTCCCTTCATTAACATGATCACCTGGGTAATTCAGTCCCTTCATTAACATGATTATGTGTGTTCTGTTAAACATTTGTGGTGGGGTTGAAAAAAACAATAAAAAGTCCAAAAGAGAAAGACAAACAGTCTGAACTCATCATATAACACTGATGCAGCATTGTAATAATGGTGTTTAATGAATGAATTAATGAAGCCACAGTAACAAACATGAAATACTGAGGTTATGAACACAGAGGAAGAGCTCATGCTGAAACTAAACTATTAAGATTCTGGTTATTTGCTAAATTTACCCTCTTTTTGACCAATACATTAACAATAACTGTGATATACAGAGGACTAGAGTGACACTTAGCAAAATAATAATGGGTCAATTATTAATAGTGTTTCAAACAGTAAAGAAAACTACAAATTAATAAATATATAAGACTAAATATTCAAATATAATAATTTAATGAAATGTGTTAAAATGAGTAAATGTATTTATTTTAAATTGCAGTATCTTATTATTTTCCACAGCACTGTATTCTGTTCTCAGATACATTAATATCTGAATGAAGCCCAGTGTGTCTCAGAGAACAGAAGTTTTATGGCTTCTATTAGTCAGAAAAATCGTCTCAGAGAACAGAAGTTTTTATTTTGTATTAATAATAATAATGTTAATGTTATGATATCTGAATGAACAACAGGAATGAATCCAAATAATACAAACCTTCCTCTGTTTGTTTTTCCTGATTAGATTCAGTGCCTGGCTAAAAACAAACAGATTTTAACATGAAGACAAGAACTCACTTAGACATGAAGAGCCATCTAACCGACATAATCAGCCAATCACAGATTTATTTAGTTTGTGTGTCAGAAATAACTGACCAAAAGTAATGAAATATAGATTATAGAATAATGAAGAATCTGAGGATCCTCAAATGCAGACTGTGTGTATTATGATATTATGTTATTGTTTTTTATACTATTTTCCCATTGTTGTTTAGTCTTATGCCTATGTGTTGTTTATGACTGTGTGTTTCAAGGGCTGTTTGTCTTCATGAATAAGAGATACGAGAAATGTTTATTGAAACTCAAGGTTTATGGGATGTTGTTGTGAATCAATACTTCTATAACAATATTTGTTAGATTTGTGCTGGTCAGATGAAGTCTAAGCACTGAAACATACACAACTAAGACTATTCAATAAACTCTGTTTGTTTTATCATCACTTGGTCTCCTGCTTCTTCTCTTCTTGGCTGATAGAAGACTGTTAATAGTGTTTTGGGTATTTTGGTACCAGACAAGTCTTGCTGTTAACAGGTTTTGTGTGTTAGACTTCACTGAAGAGTTGTTCTGTTAGCAGTCAAAACTGGATCTGGATCTTAATTATCTGGCGTGGACACATGATCTAACAATATGGACTAAATACACTTCATCACATAAAACAATATAAAGCTCTGCTTGTTGATCTAGTTGCTACTTTGTGTCTCAAACAAAACTCAGATTTGATGTCACGACCTCTGTATCAACCTGGTATCTTATACACAGAGGAACTGTGCTCTGACTTTCAGAAGCTGAATAAATCAGTCATTCAGATCAGATGAAGAACTAGGTGTTTTTCCAGTAATATTAATCTGTGCTGACACTGCTATGTCTGTATCTATGTAATCTTACTAGACTTACCTGTTGCATTATTAGGTTTATGATGTATGATCCTGCAGATGTTTCATGCTGTATTTATAATTATACAATCATTTTACTATTTATCTCTACATTATCTTTGTCAAACCTCTAAGATTATTTTTGTGTTAGTTTGGAGATGTGTGATCAGTGCTGACTTTAGTATTTCCATATTAATGGTGTTTCTTTTGTAATGTGGTTTAAATATTGAATATCACATCACACTCCTGACAAACATGCAGAAAAAGCTGCTGAGACCAAACTCTATCATAATATCTGCAGGAACTGTGTGTAAACAGAGACAGCTCACAGTAGATCTGTATCTGCCCTTCACCTGTTATTAATTTAACAGTAATCAGACTTTGTTTTTTATTTTTATTTTTTATTTTACATGAATTGTTGTGTGATACTTACCCCTAGACCTCTTGTAGCGATAGTAAATCACACCAGCAGCAGCACCAGCACCCAGCACACCAACACAAATCCCTGCTACAAAACCTGAAGACCAACCTGATTCTGGAACAGATGAAGAGAGACAGTCATTATGAGAAACACTAGAAACATCAGCACTGATGGCTTCAGAAAAACTGCCCATCTGTTACATCTTTCTTACATCCGGCTACATGTCTGTTACTTTGATCATGTGTTTTCTGTGCAGCATAAAGTTTTTCTTCCTGCAGAGTTTTATGTGCCCATCTGTTACATCTTTCTTACATCCAGCTACATGTAAATACTGCTATTTTCACTTAGTGTAAAAAAAAATCCATTACTATTTTCACTTAGCGTAAATAGCATCTATCGCTAAGAAAATATA
>NW_024879381.1:2124721-2132164 GCF_018340385.1 Cyprinus carpio | reverse complement strand
GACCGATGCTTCTGAGCATGGCCTTGTTAATGGGCTGTACTGCTTGAGGTTTATATTATTTAATTTGGATCCTAAACTAAAAACGCTGGTACTTCCTTGAAGTTGGTATGTCTATAGGAGCTTCAGCCTATAAATACAAGTAGTGGCTGAAAGGGATTTCTAGTTCTGATTGTGGACTCTAATGCTGAGCAGTGTTGCAACCAGCTTTCTACCTATTCAGCCAGAAGCAGCACATTGTTGTTGGGTTTTCTTTCTTTTGTACAGCTTCGTTTATTTTTGTCTCTCCTTGCACTGTAAATATTTTAGCACCTTCCAATAAAACACCATTTTTGGATTTTGCATCAACTTTTTGTACAACCGCGTCATTTTCGCTTTTCCACTCCAACTGGTTTGGCCTCACTTACATATGGTGTCAGGAAGTGGGATCTTCCTACCAGTGAGTGACGCAGCCTGCATAGCGGGTAATGCCCTGCTGACATGCCACCCAAAACGACGAGGGGTCAGACTGTAGAGGGCACAGATGCAGTAATGGACCAGGTGCTGATGGAGGTGTTGCCAGGAGAGATTGCTGCCTGCGAAATCCCAGCTGGGGAGATGCTGCCATCACTGGTGCACTGGCACAAAATGTTTCACGTCATTCATGCAGTATCAAAGGACGGGATGAAAGGCAGGAGAGGGAGAGGCTTCTCACTTGGTGACAAAACCACAAGGTCCTCAAGGCCACCAGGTCACCGCAAATGCAGCTAGACATGGAGTTTGGGTCAAGAAATGGAGCTCTCGGAAGGAGCTGCAAGCGGGTGATGACCATGAACTCAATAGCTGGCTGAGGACAGTGATGATATTGGAGCACTACCACAACCCTTTGAAAAAGACTTGCAGGGAGGGGTGTGCATCAGTGGCCATACATCACTGCCTGTCTTATTCCCTTGTTAACTGGCAAGGCCCGGGCGGGCTTTTTGTAGCCAAGTGAACCCACTACAAAACCAGAGACTATGACCAAGTGAAAGTTGCAATTCTGGGAAAAAATATGGAAATCGGGTGCAGAGACATACCCGGCTAAGATTCCGGGTCCCTTAGTACCCCGATGAGACCTCCCTACTGAACTCTACATCCGGGACTGAAGGGACTTGTTCTCCAAAAATGGCAGTATTATGAGCAAAGTAACAAGAGGGACATTATATGGGTCCCTGGTGCTGGAACAGTGACACCTGCGAGTGTTGTACCAGAGGTGAGACTGGGTGAAAGAAAGAAGATCCCGAGCACTGCTGCAGGCACCTGCATCATTGGTTGAGGGGCCTACTGCTGCCGGAAGGGACTCCTGAGCTACCTGACATGCTGGCATCTTTAACTCCCTTGAAGGGGTAAGCCTGATGGGTTACGGGGGGGGTTCAAACTCTCAAAGGGGCACCGAAAATCTTAAGCCCAGCTCACATTCTAAACCCCCCAACATCGACCATAATGCCCCCAGACAGCTGTTAAGGGAAATTTGTCATATGTTATAAGCACTGTGGTGAGCCAGGTCACACTAGGCCCCTTGCCCCTCAAAAAGCCCAAGACAACTGGTCTTTGTTATATGCCCGGCCAGAGCAGTTAAGAACACAGCCCGATCGGGGAGCCAGTAATTACAATACTGTTAAATGGTAAAGCCCCTTTCAGCGTTGGTGGACACAGGTTGTTCCCATCACGCTTCGGTACAGGCCAATATATACCCAGAGATTCCTGAGTGAAGGAGGACGCCTGTAACAGTTTGTTGTGTGCATGGGGATAGCACCCGAGTTGCCTACTGCTGAGGTTTATATTGAGGTCTGTAATCAGTCATATCTGATGAAGGTGGGTGTTGCAACCAAGCCGCCCCTATCCTGTACTGTTAGGTACTGACTTCCCTGTACTAGCTGAATTGCTGCAAGAGACTGTATGGTGTGGTGTTGTCACGAGGGCCCAAGCAAAGCAGGCCTACTCAGGTTCCCCCAGCCCCAGAAATAACACCCAGACATTCTGCAAGAAAATGCCCTTCAGCTCTGAGACTAGCTTAGGTGAGTCGCGGCCTACAGAGCAGGGAAAGGCTGAAGCGCAGGGAATGGGTTGAGGGGTTGTTTGGATACTTCCAGAGCAAGCTGAGGAAGGGGTAGAAGAACCGAACTCACTGTGAAGCAGACTTAGTTGTCCCTGGTAATCTAGCCCAAACTTAGCGTAACAACCCAAACTTAACGTTTTAAACAGGCTGAGGAAAATGAGGGTGAGGTGTTCTGTCTTTGCTTGAGGTGAGACTCTTTGTTGTACAAATAATAGTCTTTGTATCGACAGAGTAAGGAAGAGCGGACTACAGCTAATAGTACTCTAAGGCATACAGGAAGGAGGTATTAGAACTTAGGCATGCTATTCCTGGGCAGTATTACTTGGCTTTTATGAAGACCTTTATGCGGAGTCGCAAAAAAGATTTTACTGGCCAAAGATGTACAGTGAGGTTAAGGAGTTCTGTAAATCTTGTCCAGAATACCAGCTCACTACGGGCCGTGCTCTGCCTATGCACCCTTATACCACTTCCACCTGGGGTAGTTGACACTCCTTTAAAAAGCGAGAATAGGAGTTGACCTGGATTGGAACTGTGGAAAGAGTCAGAGAGGGGAACGATTTATTTTGGTTATTTCACTGTTACATTTTACCAGATATACCTGAGGCATACCCACTAAGAGATGGTCACCGCTAAGCAAAATAGCCACTGTACTCCTACGTTTTTTCTCACAGGTAGGCATACCTCCAGGAAGTGCCTCACAGATCAGGGCCCAAACTTCATGAGGCCACACCCCATACAAAGGTATATCAATTGCTGGGGCATAAAGATTTTTCCGAACCACCCCTTACCATCCACAGACTGATGTGGTCTTGTTGAACGTTTCAACCAGACCTTGAAAATGATGCTACAGGAAATATGTTTCAGAACCGCGACGGGCAAGGACTGGGACAAGTGGCTTCCATTCCTCCTGTTTGCATATAGAGGAGAGGTGCCTCATGCATCTACAGGGTTCTCGACATTTTGAACTGTTGTATGCTCATCATGTCCAGAGGGGCAGCTGGATGTCACTGAGGGAAAGTTGGGAGGCCACTGATAAAACCCGACAAGAAAAATATTCTCTCCTATGTGCTGAAGATGAGAGAGCATCTGCAGAAGACAACAACCCTTGCGCGAGAAAATCTCCTGCACTGTAAATATTTTAGCACCTCCCAATAAAACACCATTTTTGGATTTTGCATCAACTTTTTGTACAGCACGTCATTTTCCTTTTCCACTCCAACTGGTTGGCCTCCTTACAGTCCTATTGAATGTCTTAAAGAAATCAGGCAGCAAAACAAATCTTTAATTAAATGCCTATAATCAATTTTACGAATAATCAACCCCTGTTTCATAAAGGGATATGGAGTTTGATTCAAAAACCCTAATTTAAAACTTTAAGCAACAAATCTATTATATTGTAAAAAAAAAAAAAAAAAAAAAATAGTAGTCAGACCACCCTGAACATCTCTATAAAATGAGTATGTTTCTTCAGATATTAATTCTGGGTCTGAGATTACCTCATTATTAATAATTAAACTATTGTAAGAAAAAGTGATGAGGACAATCTATATTTTGTAAATATGGGCCTTTGACAAAGCTAAATGAGTTTGTTATGCTTTGGTTACAGTAGGTAGTTCCAGTGTGGACAACAACCATGGATGTCACTTCTACAGGCTGCATCTTACTCTATGAGATAAACAGACACTTTCATAGCTTTTTCTGGCTCTGAGACACTTGGTTATTTTCTAGCAAAACATTACTCATAAACGAAAAGCTTAAAAAGTGAAGAGGGCCTGATTATTTCAGGGCCGTTTCCCAAGAATCCATTGATTTAAATTTCTCCTCCAAGTGGTTTCAACTTTCATTGTTCTCAGAATAACTGAAAATGATTCAGTTGGTTATATAACACTTTTAATTATATATTTTTTTATTTTCAATTTATTTTATTATTAGTTTATTTTATTATGTGGATGTTTCTGTGTTTTATTTTGGTGTTACATGTGACGGTAGCTACATTTACATGCAAGCAATAATCCGCTGCCAGTAATCAGATTGATGGCTTAATCGGACTGAAAAACCCTCATGTAAACACCATAATCGATCGATTGAGCTCTATCCAAATTAATATTTGGTCAGATTGAAAGGGGTTAAGTAGACCTTTTCTAATCTGATTGAGAAGACATGCAAACATTTGATCAGATTGAAACTGAAAAGTACAGAGCTTGATGCAATGATGTAAAAATACTCTAATCCACAGCAGCTTGTTTTGGCCACATGAATGGGTGATTTTACTGCTTAATAAAGAATAGCAGCACGGAACAAAGCTTCAAATGCTCATCCTTTCCTAAATAACACCAAACAGATCAATATTTATGTCTGCTCTTGAAAAACAAAGAAAAGAAACAACTGCAAGAGAAGAAGAGTATTTGCAAACAGCGGGAAACTGTGTATTTGTGCAATGTGCGCATATCAAAAGATCAAATCTATTATTGAAGCTTCTGACATATTCTGACAACGTGCACATTATGATCACTTTATTTAGAGTTCATGGAAACATTGTGTTCGGATTCATCAATCAGAAGGTTTACATTCCAATTGAAACACAAAGTGATCATGTAAACATAGCTAATGTAATCTTTGTAGCACTGCAAAAAAATACCTGTAGGCTTTATTGAAAATTAACACATTTTTAATTTATTTTTCACCAGGTGTTTTTGGTGTGGAGAAATATGACGTGATGGAGAGAGATTCTGTCACTCTAAACCCTGATGATACTAAAATATCAGAAGATGATACAATTCTGTGGTGGTTTGGTGATAAAATCATAGCTCGTATGAAAAAAGCAGCTAATATCATCTCTACATCTGGTGATGATGCAGGATTCAAGACAGACTGAAGCTGGATCAGACTGGATCTCTGACCATCTGCAAACACCAGAACCACAGACTCTTGGCCTCTTATAAAACATACTAATCAAAGAGCAAAATTGAGACATCCAAGAATATTCAACGTCACTGTCCGTGGTGAGAAAGGCAGATTATTAAACTGATTCATTTTTCTGAAAATAATACTCTTCAACCAAGTGTTGTTTCTGTAAATTATAAAAAAGCAGCTAGGAGGATAATGATTAAAAAGGTGAAATATATATGAACTGTACACATTGATCCATGCCTATGATAGCAAGGGGACAGTTGAACAACATTACACAGCACAAAGCTGACAATTAGGATTAGCCTTAGCCCAAGATATATTAAATGCATTTCATTCATTCATTATAGATGTTATATTAGGGAGGACACTAATTAGATCTGATTGCAGGAATATGAGACCACATTGAGTAAATTGATGAAGAATGCGGCTTCACAATGCAATAGATTTGATTCAGTAAGACATTTTGTTATTGGCTAAAATCCAGATACTGAATCTGAGTCACTGATTCTCAGGAACGGTGTGCTACTCTTTTGTGTATTTGAAAGAGCCTGAATCTAAAAAATAGCTTTTGCATAAGGTGAATGGAGCTACATGAAACACAACCAGCGGATCGTGTTCGCAGCATGTTCTGACCGATCTTTAGTTCAGATGTTGTCTGTACAAAATCACATGATAAATGGGCCATTTATACATTTGCTTAGTTACCTAGAAATATAATGCAGCATTTGAAATATTTATTATCCATTTTTACATTCCAGACTTTAGATCTGTGCTTACTACTTACAGCTATTATATGGTTGATCGGGTTTTATCTGATTTGTTGTTCTATGTGTTGTTGTTGAGACAGATGACAGTGGAAGGCCAATATTCGTGATTGAGAGAGATCAAGTCACTTTAGAGACTAAACTTTACTAAATACAGGAGGAGATTATCAGTTAATACGTGGAAAGTTGAAGGATCAGTCATTCCCCACTGAGTCATTAACTGTTAACGGTCGCCCCCTTTAGTCAGGATTAAGACCATATATGACATATCAAATAACTAAAATGGTCACAGTTATGAAACCCTTTGACTACAGACACAACTGGGGTCTCTTAGAAAGATGATAGATGTGGGTTATAATGCAAGTATAAAAATGGGGTGCGTCATTATAGCACAAAAAGTGTGACGGATTTCAAACTATGTTGACAAGTATGATCCAGTTTCTTTTTAATAAATATATTTTATAAATAAATATTTGAAATGGTGCTACAAGCAACTCAAATCAATGGATCAAAGCCACAATTAAATATGTTAAATAAATTTTGACGTGTTGAAGTCACAAAACTGAGTGGTTCCCATAATGTTTTCATCTTATAGAAGGTAAATATTTAAAAAAGGCACTACAGATTCCAAAAATGCCTAAGGTGTAAATTAAGTTAAGGTAAAATACAATGAACATATTTCAACTAAATATAATGTGAAAAAAATATCATAAATTAGAAAGTAACAGGTTAACATTAACTATCCAGCTCTACAAAACTGATCCAGATGCAGGCAGCGAGGGTGTTCTTCAATGAGCCACAAAACAGCCCATGTACTCATCTCCTCATCGGTTACAAATGGCTACCAGTAGCCGCTCGCAGCAAATTCAAGGTTTGTACTGCTGCTTCATACAAAAACAACCACTGGCACGGCGCCAACTTACCTAAATCACTAGTTCAATTTATGGCAACTAAGGAAGTTTGCGCTTGCAACTGTGAACGACGCCTTGTGGGCCATCCCAAGAGGTTCAAAATCACTCTCACGGACTGTTTCCTGGACTGTTCCCAGCTGGGGGAATGACCTCCCGATCTCAATCGAAACGCTGAGCGTTACTCATTTTCAATAAAAACATCTAAAGAATCATCTTTTCGCCTTCTGCAACTTAAACCAACTAATACTAGTATTACATTTGTCTTTTTTCTTGTCTATCATATTCAAAAAAAACAAAAAAAAACCTGGGGCTACGTGTCCTGTACTAGCTAACTGAGACTTGTCATAGCACTGTGTCTACTGTTGTTGTTCTCCGGTTGCATTCTAATGTGTTACTGTTCTTAATTTGTAAAGTCGCTTTGGATTAAAAGCGTCCTGCATAATGATTTTTAAATGTAAATGTAAATGTAAAAATGGCTGAAACAGCTAACTTTAAAGGAACAATAGCAAAAGTTGCTAACATGACTGGAAGTTATGGTGCAAGGCGTTAGTAATCCTTCCAGAGACTTTCGTGTCACTTCATGCTTAAACGTTACACCAAATGTTCCACACTGGTTTTCAGACAGCTTTGTCAACCACACCACAAGTTCTGTTGGCTTTGTCAGCATGTGCATGTAGGGCATGAAGATACCATACTCAAATGACATGCTTTTTAAAATGTACATTTTAAAACATTTAGAAAGCAAGTTCTTCATAAAATGTATATCTACTATGACAGTATTTCA
>NW_024879381.1:2124451-2124628 GCF_018340385.1 Cyprinus carpio | reverse complement strand
GGAATGCACATTTTGTAAAGATACAAATATGATTCCTAAATGAAAAAAAAAAACATAAATGTTTGAACACCTGCACAAGGCTGATTGTGAAATACAAAATATCCCATATAATCTCTGCAATCATCTCTTAGATGGCTACATACTGTATTTTCTTCCATCACAAATTCACATAGGCTG
>NW_024879381.1:2122631-2124360 GCF_018340385.1 Cyprinus carpio | reverse complement strand
TATTATTGAAGAGGCACGGTTGTAATAACGTCTACAATACACAAATAAAGGCTGATCAAATCTATTATTGAAGCATCTGACATATGAACGCGCACATCATGATCACTTTATTTAGAGTTCATGGAAACATTGTGTTCAGATTCATCAATCAGAATGATTACATTCCAATTGAAACACAAATGTAAATGTAGCTAATGTAACATTTGTAGCAAAAAAATAAAAAAAAACAAGGCTTTATAAAAAAAAAAAAAAAAAAAATGAACACGTTTTAATTTCTTTTCCACCAGGTGATTTTGGTGTGGAGAAATATTACGTGACAGTGTCAGTGATGAAGGGAGATTCTGTCACTCTAAACCCTGATGATACTAAAATACCAGAAGAGGATACAGCTCAATGGTGGTTTGATAATAAAATCATAGCTCATATGAATAAAGGAGCTAATATCATCTCTACATCTGAGGGTGATGATGCAGGATTCAAAGACAGACTGAAGCTGGATCAGACTGGATCTCTGACCATCACAAACACCAGAACCACAGACTCTGGATTCTATAAACTACTAATAAAGAGCAAAATTGAGACATCCAAGACATTCAATGTCACTGTCCGTGGTGAGTAATGCAGATTATAAACTAGATTCATTTTCTGATAATAATAAGAAATTTACTCTTCAAGACCTGTTGTTGTTTCTGTAAATTCAAAAAGCAGCTAGGAGTTTAATGAGTAAAAGGTGAAATATATTGTATAGAATATTGTATAGAACTGTAACACTGATGTAGAATCTAGAGTTATTTTTTCATCAAAATTAAAAAGAAGAAACTAGAGACATAAATGACCATATGAAGTTAAAAATTTTTTCCCCCTATATCCACACAAAAGAAATAAAAAAGTAAAAAAACAAAAAAAAACAACAAAACTATCAAAGATTAAATTTATTATTATCACAACACTGCTTAATAAAATATGATGCAGATTAGCATGAGACACATTACGGCTGGTGACACAGTAGGGCCATTTCCATAATCCAAATGAGAAACAAAATTTTTCCAAAAACTTCTGTGAAACAGCTCAAAATATTTTGATTTCATTAACTTTTTTTTTTTTTTTTTTTTTTAAATTAACACAATCATGCTGCAATCTTTCTGAAGTCAGAAAAGGGCACTCCCCCTTCTAATGAGCAGGTTTGACTACTTTTTAGGTAGAAATTCCATAAGTAAAAAATCTTAACATTTTAAGCATATAATGATATTCTAGGGGAATTGTGTGTTTCTAATTTTATAGCAACAGTTTGGACAGGACTATTTTCTCTTCTAACATGACAATGCTTCTATGTTTTTAGATTAGGTTAAAAAAAAAAAGCACAAAAAACAAAAGATTGATTCAGTCAGTGTGTGAAGAACTTGACTGCAAAATCTAATCTAGTTGACCAACACCATCTCTAATCCCAAAACCATTCTTGAGGGCATCAGTACAAAGTAGCATGATCATTCTATACAAAGATAAATGATGATCAATGACACTCATTTATTTCTTTGTATGCAATAGCCAGGGGGTAAAAAAGATGAAATAGTAAAAATCCAACAAAGAATATAAATAAATGCAAAAACTAGGGCAGTGATTGTAATTTCTATTTGGTTTTGATGTGACAAGACACAACACTCGCATTCGGCATATTCAAGTGTTAGTTGTTAAGCGTCTGAATGCCATGGGGCCTATGGTGAGAAGAAGA